>NC_056743.1:1656798235-1657040735 GCF_019279795.1 Protopterus annectens
CAGGACGGGTGTAGGAAAGGGCCGTAGCTCTGCATTTCTTAGGCAGCATCAGCTGCTTTCAATGTGGGCAGTTTAGAATTTGGAGCCTCACACCCTACAGGGAGGTGTGTGGGCACCATACAATATGGATGATTGGTAGAGTTATATTTTGTGATGGGTACATGTTTCTGAGTGAAATGCAGAGCTATGAATGGGACATGATTTTTTTGGGACAAATGCCCTTTTTTTTAAGGTGAGAGTGGGATGTTAAGGAAGGATTATAGGTAAGTGTGGTGAGGGAGGTTTGTTAGGAGAGGTTGCATTTGCAGACAGACAAGACAGACAAGACAGCAGACAGGGGCAGTGTATGACACATGGGGGGTAAACACCTTGACGGGGAGGGTGGTTGGGAATCCAAGGCTCATGAGCCCCTCAGATGGTAGTAGTGGCACTGATGTCCCCACCCGATGCTAGTCACCACTACTTCTTCAAAGCCCCTAAGGTGGCTGCGCTAGAGGCTGGGCAGGAGGGGCCACCTACCTCTCTAGCTACACCTGCCTGCCCACCACCTGGCACAGGCAGTCATCCAGCTCCATCTGGAGGACACTGCACACCATGCCACAGACCTCATCCTGGGTGACAACATCCTCACTGTGCCCATTTGCAGGAGGAGACTGATCCCTGTCACCTGCAGTGGATCCAACCAAGGGTGGTGCAGGACCAGCAGATGAGGGACACGGTGCCTCGGTCAGGTGAGTTGGGAGCTGTGAATCCACTGGGATCTGCCTTCCCATATGTGCTATGTTGTGGAAATTAACAGTGAATATTGGCTAATGATGCACAACACATTACAGCATTAGTCAAAATAGCATGCATGTATATTGCCATTTACCCAAAATAGTGCAATTATAACACTGCCATAGCAAACAGAACCCATGCATATATGGAATGGCATTCAGAGTTGCAACAGCATGCCAGTTAGTAGTATGCCAGGCAGGCAATAACAATGATAATTCAACAGGGAATATTTGTATGCACACAGTTTAAACAATGATAAACCAAATAGAACAATGGTCCCAACAGTAGAGGTTTGTTTAGGAACATACCCATGTTGGTTTCAGTGTGATAGCTGGATCAATTGAGTGGTGAAGGAAGGGAACAGATTCAATTGATAACTGCTTTCAAGTATATTTTTGGTACACTGCTATCCACTACTCTACATTCTGACCACACTTGCACTACATTCTGAGCCCCCTTACACTCTGCCTGGGCCATGGGGTGGCTATAGCATACCAACAGCTGTAAATATCAACAGAGCAATTGTATCCTCATTTTAGTTATACACATCATACCTGTTTATACACCAATTTCTTTGCCTGGGGGCCCTGTGCAGATGAACTGTGTGCACATTGCATGGCTGTTTCTACACATATTTCAGATTCACATATTAGTTGCAGGCCCTGGAGTGTGTGTTGTGCTTTTGACATACATCTGCTATGACATTCTCTGTGTGCGGGTTTTTTTGGCAACTGAGGAAACCATCCAAGACATAGTCAAACTTGAGGGGCTTGTCTGGGCCAGACTGCAGAGTGTTGATGTCTAGCCAACATCTATTTGTAGGACTGGGGCTGATCAACACAGCAATTGTACACCTTTCATAGTTATACACACCATACTAGTATTTCTATTCAGATTTCTTTACCTGTATGGAAAATGTTTGTGCTGCAGTACACTACTTTTTCTATTCATATTGCAGTTTACAGCTGTAGAACCAGACTGACATGCTAGTAGTAGTCCCTGGATTCGAACCGTGGTGTGTGTGCAGAATTGAACTAGAGGCCTAATCTATATCAGTCTGAGCTACTGGGGAGGCATTGTGTGTTGGTTTTGACCTTTCTATCTATTACATATTTTTGTGTACAGTACTTTTATTATCACATGTTGCATTATTTGTTTCCCATTTTCAGTACAAATTATGCATACACAACAGACATTGGTGTCACTGTTTGAGAAACATGTGCACATTAGCTGGATTGCACATTTGACTGTTTTACAACTACATACTGCAATTCATATTCCTGAGTACACAGTATAGGTTATAAGTCTGCACCTGCCTTATACATTTTTCAGTACATTCACAGCTACATACAGTTGGAATTGAAAGGTTAAACACAGGACAATGCTGGCAGACAAACATGTAAAACACATTTTGATGGAAATATGTACTGTTGCTTTTTTCAGTTATTTGACATGCCCATTCAAAGGTATGCAAACGAGCAGTGCTAAATCAGTTCACCTCAGTTAATGCATTCTGCAGGACATACACATTTCTGTTTTTCAGGTACAATTGAGATGCTACACACTAGTGTTTGGGATAACCTTTATTAGTTTTGACATACATATCTGTGTACATCTCAGAATTCCACAATTACTATTCCTGCATGATCTGCACAGGGGAATGCTTTTCATTTCTAAGTGTTACAGTAGCCCTGACATGGCACTTTCTTGGCAGGTTCACTCAGACACACTCATACATATTCTAATATTCCTCTCCTGCATATTGTACCTTGTTTGCTACAGACATTTGTATTACACAGCAGCTGAAAATACTCCATTGTAACACTGGCAGCCTGACACAGGCATTTATTCCTGACTTTTACAGCCCAATTATATATACAGGCAGTACTACCATTACTACATTTTGATTTCTTACTGCTAATATTAGGAGGTCTTCTGTACTCACAATAATGCTGATGCAGCCAGGCCAGTCACTGGTCATGAGCCTCAACATTCTGGGACCTCTCCACAACAGCTGTATAGGGAGACATGACACATTAATCACACCTGCACAGTCACAAGTTGAACTTTTTCCATACTTAGTTATAGATACATAAGACTGCATACTTAAAGACACATGGGACATCCTGCACTCAGGCTTCTTGGATCCACTGGTCCAACAGTGCACCCCTCCTCCACTTCAGGTCATTATGGTGGTGATGTACCTGCTCACCAGTCTGGGGTATGCCAGTGGCACTGGTGAGATCACATGCAAGCTGGTCCCAGGCCACTACTTTGTACTGGGAGCCCTGGTACTGGCCCTGCAGCAGCCTGCCATCATGGTTTTTTACTAGGATCCCAACCATGACCCTGGACCCCTGTGTGCCCCAATGATGTGCTTGGAAGCAAACACCTTCACCTACACCAGATATTTTGGTCCTGCTGTGAGTAATCCCAAATGGTTATGGCTGTATTCCCACTGGTGTGGTTTAACTAGGTCAGTTTTCCTGCACTTTTTCTTGATTTGCCAATTTTAATATGCTGAACTATGCTTAGCTCCACGCAAATTCACATAGCAATGCTTACACCAGATAAGCACAGCTGAAAGCAAATAAGCAATGTTTACACTAGCAAAGCATTGCTTAAATGTATTTTTTTTTCAGTAAATTTATAAAGTACTTTTTACATTTTCCCACCCCTACTGTGCTATACATGAGCCATATGATTGACATCTATCATTCAAATTCCTTAAAAGTGTATTAAATAAATTGGCAGAGGGGGATTTGAGCCGAGCATGTCTACATGCTAAACCATGGCAGTACCACTATGCTACAGCAGCTTGCAGATGTTTTTTATCACAGTAGCACTTGTCTATCATTTTCAGGATTTCAGCCAGACTAAGCATAGCAGCATGCAGTGCAAACAAGCTGCACACTGCTTAAATTTTGGATTTATTTAATGAAAAAAAAAAAACATTTTTTTTTGTATTTTTATTGCTTTCCTCTTGTCCTATTGCTTCCATGCATATAGGGCAAGAGTGCATACATTTGGAGGTGTGCACTTGAAGGCTGCTGCCTTCTAGGTGTGTTTTTTTTTTTTTACTTCAGTGTCTGTGGAAACTGAAATGTTAGCTACTTATATTTCAGTGTCTGCAGACACTGGTTTAGCATATAATATTAGAGCAAGGCTCTAATATTATATACATTGACACTTGTCTGTGTCACAAAGTGCCATACGGCACTTTCTGAGCAAAGGGGGCATGTTACATGTGCAGGTACTGCTGACACACACCCCCTGCACTCATTCCTGGTTTGTGTCCATTTAGAATAAACAGCAGCGTGCCTTCATGCATATGCAAGGTGTGTTGCTATTCTAAATGGACATGAACCACTCCGTGCAAGAATAGTCTTATTCTCGCACAGAGTTTCATGAATCCTGGGGACAGTTTTAGTAAGCTGTGTAGAGTTTATTGAATTCAGTCCACTGTGTTTACTGTGACTTATGCAATCCAGTTTAATACCTAGAACCTATATAATGCTACCACTATAAAGTAGTTTTGCTGATGAGTTTGCCATTTACACTTCTTTAGTAACCACTTTGATTACAGAGGTATGAACATTTGTTTGAAATGTGGGGACATAATTTGATTGCAGCAAAAAGGTTAGGCTTTGCCCATTGAATGTTACAGAGCAAACATCCAGAGCTCCATTGGAGGGAATGAAATAATTATATCTATATAAAAATATTTCCTCCAATACCTCCCTGAGCCCACTTTCTGTTATTCTGTGATAACATTCTTTATAGCCATATCATTAACTAATGGATACTATTCATATCTTGCAAATAAACTAGGGGAAAAGCAAATTGTGTTTCTATTTATTTCACAGGTGGGTTAATTACTGCATGTTCTATCACAGTGATAAAAGGGAGAACTAATACAAAACATTTTCAGACAGATAATACACTAATGTATAAAGAATGGTCTGAGGCAGACCTATGCTTGGGTGAATGGGTGTGATAGGCAGCTGCCAGTGGGGTGCACATACAGTACTGACATTCATTTATGAAGCTGCTGCTGATACCATAGTTTCTGAAATTAAGTTTTTACTTTTAGAAGATCACTTTTTGGTCCTCAACTTTTGATTGAAGGTGATTCCAGCCTGGAGTTTTGCCCAGGGGATCAGGTAACATTGCTACAGGTCTGCATAGCGATAAACAAAAGTTAACATAGTACTGCTCATGACAAATACACTCCTGGGAATGCTGTTCTTCAAGAAGTTAAGAAAAGAGAGGCAGATGAAGTGCACATATTAGGTCACTAAACCTTTCCTCTGTAGGTTTTGTAAAGCTATTATTGAAGTAGGAAACCATAGAAAAGAGGCAAAATAAGTTCCAAATAGATGGACCTAGTTGAAAAAGATACAGAGAGTTCTATCAGTTCAGACAGTGGAGAAGACAACTCTTTGCAAAATTGGAAGCCTGTCTACTTAACTGGTTACTTGGCAGTGACAACATCTCCTGCCTATTTCAAAAGTAAAGTAGCAAATGTAATTTTGCATTCTTTAAAGGTTTTGTGTGTTTCTCTTCGAGTTTACACTGATGAGGGAAAGTAATACTGAAGAAGTAGAAATAATCCTTTGTCAGCAGCAAGCCTACTCTGTTGTGTTAGCAAGTTATTAATATTCTTAAATTTGCGGTGCATTTAGGTACTCTTTTCTAATGATAAGGATATGAGTGGTGAAAGTAAGTGAGGAGTCAAGATAGATCTCAAGATATTTTAACCATCCTAGATCTTTCAAAGGGCCACTTCTAGGATCTGAAGGGTTGCAAATGTCATAGCATGAACAAGCAAATGTATGGATACCATATGCAATTGCACTGGTTTTCCTCTGACTGTCTTTGAGTTTCATATGTTCACAGCTTTGATACAAGTGAGCCATGGTCATACCTCTCAACCTCTTAGCCCAAGACATCTGGACAAAGCCTGACATAATGGCAGTAAATAGGCCCAAAAGTAGGGATAGAGTTTAAATATTGTTCTTAAAAAAACTTAGAAAGATGCTAGAATAACAAGGTATGTATTAAAATGCATTTTCTAAAGGATATGAAGTCTGAAACACAAATGTATGACATTATTTAATTTAATTCTTCAGATCATCCCAGTGATTTGGCAGAAAACCACACATTTTATCAGGAGCATACCAAAACTGTGAGGCAAAATCTGGACATTCTGCAAATATCTGCACAATTGAGAGGTATGGTCATGGTAGTATTGATTAACAGATTTTCTAAGGTGATATTCCAGTTTTCCAGATAATAATGTTGTTTTCATAAATAAGCTATTGTCATCTTCATAAATAAGGTATTGTGCATCCCTTGGGAATATGATGAAGGCATTAATACACATGGTAAGTAACAATGGTCCAAGGACAGAGCCCTGGGGAATATCTGACAATACCATGTAGATGGATGGATAGATATTTGAGAGAATATTTTTACAGAACCTTTAATGCAGATAATCAGAAATGCAGATTAAATAGATATAAAAGAAACCATAAAGAATGATCTTCTAGATAAAAAGGGAATTATCACAAAGTCATCTACCTTGTTGAGGGTTATAGCTTTTGCAAGGTTTTTAGCATTCATCTCATGGTAGATTGCTTCATTCAAGGAAAGCATAACTGTATTAGTGCCATGTCCATTTCCAAAATCATGCTTTTGGCTATTTGATAGTCCACAGCTTCAGTGTGTTCTTGAAGCAGTAAGTTTGCAGCCCTCTATTTGAAAGTCCACAGGCTTCAGTGTGTTCTTGAAGCTGTAAGTTTGCAGCCCTCTATTTGAAAGTCCACAGGCTTCAGTGTGTTCTTGAAGCTGTAAGTTTGCAGTCCTCTGTAAGATTTTGACACATGGGAACACTAAGACAATACATCAAAAGGAATCATGACTTGTGCTGGAGACATGTTTAAGGATTGGGATGACAATGACAATTTTCCCAAGATCTGGATATAGATCACTGGTATGGAACGTGTCAAGGGTGTTGTTAGAAGTGGCACTATGATAGTATCACAGGCTTTGATAAACTTAGGTTACAGGCCATCAGATCTAAACCTTCCATAGGTGGGAATATTTCCTCAGCCAGCTACTTATGTTTGCCAAAGTAATCCTTTTAACTGGAAGTCAATTTGAAAACCAACAGAGGTATCTGATCCTGAATGAGAAGAAGCACATCTGTGTTCTACAAAAGGTCCTACCATCAATTTAGCATCAGAGATAAGCTGACGAATCACCAAGAGTGACCTTGGAGGCATTGCTGACCATCCAGGGAGGTTTCTAATCTGCTTTGCCTTGTTTGTAAAAAAATCTGTGTTCATTATAAATGAGAACAGTGTTTGGAATCAGTGTGAATTAAAAGATACTTTATTTATAGCAAGCTGCTTTCTGTGTAATGAGTGGATTCTTCAACTCTTAAGTTAACATGCTGCAGGGGTTCCACTTAAGATTCTGTTTTTTTCGTAGGGAGACACTTGTCCTCCATTGCCAGAAAAAAAAAAATTGAGGAAGCACTGTAAAACTGTACTGTAGTCATTGTGGTCCTTTACTTGTGACCAGATAGTAATGTCCGGCTCTGTCCATAGTTTTAATGTCTGTGCATGTTTTAATACTTGGCAAGTGATTGTCTATATGGTTGTTTACTTTTTTATCTCAAACAATGTATCGGAATAGGCAGTAAACACTGAAGAAAGGGTACCCTTCATAAGGGGCAGATAATCTAGAATGCTAGTTAATACAAAACCAGTCTAATTAGAATTACTAGTTAGTGTGTATAGACATATAAGTCCTAAATGGGTGGATAATAGACATGATTTGCTAGTAGAGGATAGGGAAGGAAGCTAACTTTAGGATCCCAATAGATGTTGGAAGTCCATAAGCAGCAAGGTGTTTCTGTTGGTAAGTTTACCTAGTACTGGTATGAGGTTCATCTCTCATTGCTAACTGCATGTTGTGATGGGCTGTTATAATGCTAAATCCCTTAGTCTGAGAATATTCCCTACCAAGACACTTATGTACGACCCATTTCGGTTTCTGTCAGAGATAATAAGGTAGGATGCAATTAGTGAACTGTTAATGATGTCTATTTCAAAGGATCAAATGGTCAAATTGTTGAAAGCAATATGGTCGAGACCATATAGTCGACAATTCAGACAATGGACAAAAACACAAACCCAACCAACAACCTCAAAAAACAATGCTTTTGCAGGGGGAAAATTCTCCACTGCAGTCCTCTGCTAATTATATATACCAACTCTGAGATTGCACTACAGTGGGGAAAAAGGCAAAGTCCCCAATCCACACCTTACTTCAGTCTCGGTCAAAATGGTTCAACGGACTGAATTGTCAATCATATGGTCTCGATCATATGGGTTTTGCCAATTTGTCTGTATGATCATTTGAAGTAGACTCCTGTTGATGTGCTTCCAAACAAAAAATACACCCCCAGCTATGCAGATCTCAGGCTCCTGACTCTACTATACATTGTAACAGGACAGGAGAGGGTAAAGGAATATATCGTCTGGTTTTAACCAATTTTCCAAAACACAGTGTCACGTTTATCTGAGTGAAGCCATGCTTCAAAGTCAACGTATTTGCTAAGCACCCTGTATAAGTTTGCTAAGGCAATTTTAATATTTTCATATTTGAGTTGTAAAGAAAACAAGACCGACGTATTTGACAAATTAGGAGAAAGTAATTTCAAAGTAACAGAGTGTCATGTTGCATAATCACAAGAAAGATGGATGAGTCTGTAAAAACAGGCAAAAGAGACAACATGTATAATGAATATGGTCCTGAGGAGTGAGGTATATTATAAAAATAGGAAGTTGCATAGTAGGTGATGTAGTTGTGCAAGCTCTATGGGTAGGTATAAGGTGGGTTGGCAAGGTTGGGAGAAACCTCTTGCACAGTTGGTGGCATGAGCAGCTTGTTTGTAAGCGAGCTGAGAGTGTACAGATGCACACATAAATAGCACTTGGGAGCTATCAGATTGATCACCTCACTATACTTCAACAGGTAAAATGAGCATGGAAATTAGTAAGAATGTTTTTTCACTGGAGCAAAGTCTGTAATCAACCCATTTCCTAAGGAATCATAATGGAACAAGCCTAGTTAGATTGGACAAAAATCATTCTCAGAAAAATTATTCAGCTAGTTGGCATGTGGGCTGCTTATCTAAGTAGATCCAGTACAGCTCTTAGGAGTGTGAACTTTTAACTCCCAGTGGGTGTGGCTTGAGACTTTAAAAAATTAAGTTATCACCTTTACACTTTCAACAAATATTCATATCTCTGGAACCATAAGTGTTACTAGAAAACTGTCAATGGCAAACTATTCAGGATAAATTGATCTTTACTTTAGTGGCATTCATTCAGTTTGATGTTTACTGGATTTTATAAGCCAAAATAAAGGCACTGAAAATTAATTTTGTAATGTTGTATAAACAGCTTATGATATCTCAGTAACAATTCAAGCAAAACACATACTGCCAGCAGGACTTTCTTCATACAGCTGTGAGCTTATATATGAGGCTATGCAGGTCTGTCTGTGTTACCTGAATGTGGAGATATTTAGAGAAATATGTAGATTATTACAATACAAACAAACAGTATGCAAATAATATTCAATATCCCTTTAACTGAATTAGACAGAGATTAAATCAGTACAACTGTGTCTGCCATCATATATGCTTTAAGATGAAATCTTCTAATACCTTGTATGTAGCATGTTTTTGGAATTATTAATGCCAATATGAACAAGCAATATTTGACACCTAGAGGTGTTAGTAGGATGTAAATGCAGAAACACCCGGAGCTGGTGTCACTCAGCTGTAATTAGTTAAAGTGTGGGATATCATTGATTATACCAATTTTAGAAAAAGCCTTAAATGTTACTTAAAACAGATGCAGGCACATGTTGCAGCATTAACTGACATGGAAACACAAATACAAGTAAAGATACTTCATAAAATAGAAATTAAAGCACAAACTACAGCAATAAGAACATTAAATAATCTATGCAATAACACTAAATATTTATACATATCTGAAGATATTAATAATTCCACATACTGATGCATCTTTTACATGTGGTTTATATAGTACATCCAAATGTGTTTACATATACAGTATTGTTTCCCTCAAATTAATTGTTATAAATGTTTTAGCTAGCTTTTGGCACAGGCCAAAAATTAAAAGGTTTCCTGGACTAGTTCATCTACTCTGTTAATAACAGTAAATAAAAGATAAAATAACAAATAAACAAGTATATATTGATGACACATATTTTACTGGATCAGCCTAGGTTTATAATACAGCAACCCAGCCTTTCTGATTCCATGATCCCTTCATCAGAAGACTTCTCTCCTGATGGAGCGCTCATATAAATCCTTTGTATTCTCCTGCTGTGGTCTGGTAATAATCAGTCATAGAGAAGGAAACCATTCATGAGTGTGATTATGCCATCTGATATTCAATCACACAGGTATGCCTTCAGATATATAAGTCTGCACCAGGAATAAGCTGCCCACATGCTTCAGGTTCAGATTACATTTTGTATGCCCTTAGTGTGTGTGTGTGTGTGTGTGTGTGTGTGTGTGTGTGTGTGTGTGTGTGTGTGTGTGTGTGTGTGTGTGTGTGTGTGTGTGTGTGTGTGTGTGTGTGTGTGTGTGTGTGATTGTGTGTGTGTGTGTGTGTGTGTGTGTGTGCGTGTGTGTGTGTGTGTGCGTGTGTGTGTGTGTGTGTGTGTGTGTGTGTGTGTGTGTGTGTGTGTGTGTGTGTGTGTGTGTGTGTGTGTGTGGCACTCCTATTTTGCTTCTTGATCATTTCTTCTATTATAACAGATGTTATTGTCAGCTAAACATGATGGGGATGTTTCATTCAAAGGAAATCACTATTTCAATGTAGGTTGTGTTTTACTGGAGGAGAACAGAGTTACTTAAATCAAGTTGTCCCAGTATATAATTTGTAATGTCAATGTGCTATTATTGTCCACACCTCTATCGGATATTAATGAGAATGGACATAAATATTTCTTGGATACAACATAATTTCCTGTCTAAACCCCCAGTCATATGTTCATGAGAATGTACATAAAAACATCTGATATGGCAGAGCTGCAGTGGTTTTTAACTAGACATGGCAGTCTCTATCTCCCCAGGTGAGAACAAAGGGAGGGATTTTGACATTAGTGGAGGGAAATTTGGTGCTGTAGTTTCAATACCTCTTGATGGTGAATGTGTGACAGTGGCAGAATTTCAGTGCCGGAGTCTCTGCTTTCTGCAAGTATGCTCATGACACTGGGAAATTTATTTTTGTGGCATGACTTGTACATGGTCCATGTATTAAATGCATAAATGTAATAACATGCACCCCCATGATATCTAACACAATGCCATTTGCAGGGATATCACTACATGAGACAGGTCTCTACTTTCCAGGGAGTCAGTGACAGTACTGCATTACAAATAGTTTTAAATTAAGTGGCTCTTAAAAAAAAAAGTACTAATTAGAGGGAGTCAATTTTGAGTTCTCCTAACTCGGACATTGTAGACAAACTTACAAAATTATGCAGAAAACCATATACCACCCAAGGGATAACTAGTTGGCTCACCAATAAGATTCAAGAAGTTAGGATAGGGCAATTCACCTCCATAAAGAAGCCAGTCACTAGAGGAATCTCACATGAAACTGTGCTGGGACCTGTCCATTTTGGTGTCTACTTCTCTGAAGTCAAAGCAAATGTTAAGGGCCTTTTGCTGACCAAGTCTGAAAATGACTCCAAACTAGGCATGATCATTGAATCCCTAAAAACACTTAATTCCTTCAAGAGGGCCTGATGCAGATAAACAACTATTACCAAAGTCATAGTCTAAAATTCAGTGTGAAAATTTCATAATAGTACCCTTTGGAATGGTAGCCATCCCTGGAAATTGCCGCATTGATAATACACCTCTAAAAGTAGGCCCAATGGTCAGGTATTTAGGAATAAATGTTGACAGTAACCTGTCCTTTGACCATCATGTGTCTACTGTGGTGAAAAAAAAATCATTCTACATTGCACAAATTATAAATAAGGTTATGGCAACTAGGTTCAAGGAGGTCATAGATCCACTGTACTCAGTTCTTATCTGACCAATCATTGAGTATGCACCCTTTGTTATGTACCTAACCAGGGTTTTGAAACAGCTTCAGAGACCACAGAGATTCCTCACAAAAAGAATACTGGGAATAAACAGCAAGTCCTTTGTGGATTGTCTCAAATCCCTATCTCTGTACTAGGTCTCATACAGACTGCTGCATGGTGATTTATGCTTAGCTTACCAGGGATCCTCTGATCACACACTGATGGATTTGTTGCATATCTCCAAAACAAATAGCATCAGAAATTTCCATTCTAAGGACCTAAACCTTGTCCTTGACTTAAACAGGATATGTTGGATGAACATATATGTGTCTCAAAGGTTACCCCTTCTCCTGAACAGGCTTCTTATCCAGTTGAGGAAAAACTCATCCCTAACCATATTCAAGGATAACTTAGGCCAACAGATGGAAAATCACAAACTTACTCCTGATTTGTCACAAATGCCCCTAATGGACAAGGGCAGCCTGTGAATGCTTGTTGGGTACAAGCCTATTTTGTAACTCATAAAATTCTTTGGGGAATTGACACGTCAGCAAAATTTTGGTAATTTGAGGTAAGCTTGACAAGGCTTAAAATGGCTCTTGAACTAATAGCCTAATATGCTCCTTATGTGCCTATGATCTATATCATACTCCATACAGTCTACAATTGATAAACTTATTAATGGGCATTCAACCATTTCTGATCATTAAAGTATTTGAAATGGCAATGAAACTATTTCTGCAGGAGGCTGCTCTCCCAGTGCAAGGAATCTGCCCCTTCCCCACCCAGTCTCTAAATAGGCAGCCTCTGAGGTAACACTGACTCAAAGTTAAAAAAATAAATGCGTTCCCCCTCTTCTGATCTTTGAGGTCAAAGGTCAAAAGTATAGAAACTGGGAGTGTAGGGCATTGGGAGCTGGAGGACACTGTGTCCCCTGCAAAAATGTTTTGTGTTAGTGCTCTGTTGTATACACAGGTCATTAGGAGTACCAGCATGGTGTAGTCTGTAGGTCAGGAGCTGACAGGTTTGTTTTGCAAGAACAAGTAGATCCACATGATGGGGAAGTTTCATTCAAAGGAGACCACTGTTTCAATACAGGTTGTGTTTGACTGGAGAAGAACAGAATTACTTGAATCAGGGTGTTCTAGTATATAATTTGCAATGTCAGAGATACAGAAGATCTGCAATGTGCCATTTATGTCCACACCTCTGTCATATATTAATGACAATGGACATAAAATGTCTTAGACACAATACCAATGCCTATCTGAGCCCTCAGTCATATGTTTATGACAATGTACAGAAACACATCTCATATGGCAGAGGTGGATTGGATTTTAACTAGACATGGTCATCTCCATCTATCCCATCAGTCAAATATACTGTATGCAACATTTTGGAGGCTACTGATGTTAACCCATGCAGTTATTCATTTTTTGTTCTGTGCAGTGCAGCACACCACTGCCAGCATGTTGCTCTGCAAATCATGGGTTCTTGTGAAAATGATGCTTACACTATTCTGTTTACATTCCATTCTCATGTGAAAGACTGACCAGAGTGACTCAGTACACAGCAGAACCAGTCTGTTATTGGGCTGCTGATAGCCACAACATGCACATCATGCATCTCCTGCAACATGTTATAGACTGGACTAGCAACAATGGCATCACTGCTACAGCAGTCACTCTGGCACTAGCTTCAGGTCAGTGCAGTCCTACATGGTGCCCATATCTATTTGCTTTGATTCAAATTACTGTACACAACTATCTTTTGTCATTGAGGATGATGATTATATTTCTATGAGCACACTGTTCCATTCTTTCATCAGTGCACTCCCAGTATAGAAGATTCCCATGAAACATTGCAAGAATACCTTAGCAGGAAAAAAAGTGTCATTGCAGAAGGTATAACTTCACAGAAAAAAATAAATGTGTCACTATAGAGCACAAGCAACAGATAAGGAATTCCTCATGCTGTTTAAGGAGATGAACCCAGTAGCAGATTCTGATGTAGTCTGCCTTATGGCCATAGATACTATGCTTATAGCTCTATAACCAATATGCATGCATATATATATATATATATATATATATATATATATATATATATATATATACATATACACACACACACACACACACACACACACACACACACACACACACACACACACACACACACACACACACACACACACATATATATATATATATATATATATATATATATATATATATATATGCTACCTTATATGTGGAATATATATTTAATATATAACTATATATATATATATATATATATATAAAAATACGTGTGTGTGTGTGTGTGTGTGTGTGTGTGTGTGTGTGTGTGTGTGTGTGTGTATATATATATATATATATATATATATATATATATATATATATATATATACAGTTATATAAAATATATATTGGGGATATAAGGTAGTATGCAATGCAGATAGAGGACTATTTTATGGGAATAATATAATAACATAAATGGTTAAGCATCTTCATAATCATTACATTGTTAAATACATCCATAGTATATCATCTTGGATGGGAATATGACCATATCTTTGGTATCTCCCATAATTGTTTATGTACATGTGTAATTAGATGGTGCTTATACCTCTAAGATCATGCCACCTTATGCAGCTGCAAACACTAAACATTTATATGTATAGTTTTTTCTCCATAAAACTGAATGGCTGCTAATAAATTTGGAGGGACATGAATTTAGCATGGATTTAGGACGTGCTGCTTCATGTAATTCTCATGGACAGTTTGTGTCTGACATACAGAGGTACATTACTGGGATGGAGACAGGTGAGATCATTTAACAACCGTTGGACTCACAGCTCTATGCAGTCCCAAGTCTGATTCATACTGATGTTATATGCTCACCCTTGGGAGCAACCTATTAACTGTCAAAGATGTCTTAAGTTTTGTACCACATTCAAACATTTAGTAACATAAATAAATAATAATGGAAAGGAGGGCTAGACTAACTGATTTTCATAATCACTATTTGTATTTTGAATACACAAAAGCAAATGACTTTTACAACTCTCCTGCTATTACATGTGAAGCTATAGACCTTTGATTGATTCCTTACTGTAGATGAAGGACTGAACAGACTTGTTACAGTGTCTATATTTAC
The DNA here is from genome assembly GCF_019279795.1 of Protopterus annectens. Lineage (NCBI taxonomy): Eukaryota > Metazoa > Chordata > Ceratodontiformes > Protopteridae > Protopterus > Protopterus annectens. The sequence continues at coordinate 1,656,813,329 of NC_056743.1, forward strand.
ACTAACAATGCTCATTGGATTTATAAAGTCAGGCAAACCAGATTACAGTATGCTTTCAGTTAAAGTGCAAGCTGATGCCAATTAGCCAGTGGCCATATATACAGTGTTGTTATCAGTCATTGTCATCCAAAAGTATCACTGGTAAGAGACGCTTATTTTTTATTTATTAACCAGCAATCCCACTAGGCATGGCAACTCCATGGATGGTAACCCTAGGGCTTTGTCTTGTTAAGTGATTCAGTCAGACAGACACAGTCTGCAAGTGGAAGATGGATGAATCAAACCCAGAACTAGAGAATAAAGCTCCTTAGCAGCGCATAACATTGAACATCTTAGCTAACCCACCACACTTAATTCATTGTAGTTATCCCTTATTAAAGATTTTAATTTATTTTACAGCAAATTAAACTTTTTATTCAATGATTTGAAGAAGCTATCATTGATACAGCTTAACTGGTTATGAAGAAACACTGTATATAGCATCTTGCCAAAGGTAATATTATGCTCCCTGTGTTTTGACTGCAATTCAATTTATAAATATATGAACATTGACAGGTTGCATAACTGCTTCTTTTACATGTGATGACTCTCCAATGGAGTTATAATTAATGAAAGGTTTTGGATGGAGCCAAGATCATATTATCACTTTTTCATTTGTCTATCAGCCCTGGATGTGCCCACAATGCTGCGCATGCCTTCATTGGCTATATAACTATGTATCCAACTGCATCTTTGGTATCTGCCTGATGGCTATTTGCCTAATGCTTTTTGTTAATGATTAGCTACTGTCGGAGTCGCGCGCACGTGTGTGTGTGTGTGCGTGTGTGCGTGTGTGTGTGTGTGTGTGTGTGAGTGTGTGAGTGTGTGTGTGTGTGTGTGTGTGTGTGTGTGTGTGTGTGTGTGTGTGTGTGTGTGTGTGTGTGTGTGTAATGTTGCTTATGTCGCTCTCTGTGAAGTATATCATATGCATATCAGTATTCTTAGCAATTCATGAATATGAAGTGAACTGCATGCATTAAATCATGTTGAATAAAGCCACCAAAATGGTGCATGATACTGAGGGGGGAAATACATGATAGGAGATTAGATGGGAAGGAACTAATCTCACAGGGGCTATAAGACAGATGGGACACTGGATATAGAAACCACAAGTGCATGAGGAAGGAGTATGCACAGGTAGCAAACTGTAAGGTGAGTTTTATACCTTTAATCCAAGGGAGGCATTCACTATGAACACAAGTAAGATAGAGAAATTCTAACAACAAAGGGATAGCTAAGCAGCTAAAATGTTAAATTCGATATAAGAAAAAACAATAAAGGATTTTGTCTCCCTCAACCAATCAAATGTAAAGTAATTGATTTATGATTAAACATGTTAGAATTCAGGATGACATGTACATCATGTGATAAACTTGTCTGTGTTCTGGTCCACTGAATGTTTTCTGTATGTCAGATTGAATGGATACATTTACCAACATTTACCAACAAGCTGCATAAGCAGTGAGAGTTAATTCTTTCCCATGTTCTGTTCTTCATCATTGCAATTTCACTCATATGTTTGTTGTAGGTCTTATGGGTTCCATGTCCCTGGTAATAATTTTCACATCATGACATTGTATATCAAGACGTTCTACTGTGTTTGACCAAACTGCCCTAATGTATATAAAACACGGGCAAAATAAGTTCAATCATACGTAAAAGTGAAAAAAAATGAAAACAGTAATACTGAGATAGGAAAACTACATCCTTTCCCAATATTAAAACTAAAACCCCTCAGTAACACTAGCCTCAAATTTGTCTAAATACTACTTTCACTAATTTGAGCTACTTACACAGTACTTTGAAATACTTTTTTTCACAGCACCTTGAACTACTTTCAAAAACTCAGCAGTCCTTTACTGCTGTCAAATACTGGCTAAGAAATGCCAAACTGATACTTAATCCAAAGATGACTAAACTAGTACTCTTTCGCTCCCAAAATACCTCCCCTATCACTGATCATTTCAACATCCTTGCATCTGACAACAGTGTCATAGAAATAGTGCAGGAAACCAAACTTCTAGGAGTTATCATTGACAATAAACGTTCATTCAGCCCCCATACACAGCAAAATGTAAAGAAAATGTATCAAAAACTGGGACTCTTATATAGAAACAGACATTTCTTTACTGCAGCAACCAAAACTACCCTTGTAAAAACATTTTTACTTCCCTCCCTTCTTTATGGTGCTCCTATCCTAACTAACTTACAAACTTCTACCCAAAGCAAAATGAAACAGTGCTACAACAAAGTTGCAAAGGTTGCCACAAACTCTAAATATCACACACACCACTGTAAACCACTACTAGCACTAAACTGGCTTGAACTCCCCATCCAACTTGCCTTTATTCAGCTATCCACCTTACACAACCATATTTTCAAGCCTCCTACTTAGGCCTTCCCTAGCTAATCTAGTCACACCAAATTGATCCCTATGATCAGAAGACAAAAATCTCTTAGCTATCTCAAAACCTACAAGAAAACCAGGTCACTCTCTGTATTCATACTGTGTCTCTATACTATGGAATTCATTACCTCTAGCTATCAGGTCTATGTCTGGCCTAACCTATTTCAAAGCCTCTTTAAAAAATCATCTCAAATATACATGGCTCTGCTCCTGCATAAAGCCTGCCTAAATGCTCAGTTCTACCTCTTCTTCTACATAACCCTCATCCTCCTCTTCTGTTACATTTCACTCCCTCTTAGTCTGCAAGGTCCTAAGGCTCTCCTAACTCCTTCTCTTTTTCTATACCATATCCTTAAGCTATTGCTCAGATTGTAATACCTCTGTTCTTCTTAACTATCTCACTATCTTTCTGCACCACTAACGTTCTGGCTATTATTTTCATAACTGAAACCAACATTCTATTTTTTTCATGTACTGTAACAGTCAGTGTCATACACTGCACTACCTACATGATATTTTTGGACACTGCCTATTCATAGGCTATGTATACAGTGAGAGGACTATTATTGTCTATAATGTTTTAACTCTACAGAATTGTCTAGATGTGTGGTGTATATTTTAGTATCTTGTAGCATAGTTTATGTTCTTTCAGATTATTTTTGTATATTATTTATAATGCCCTTTTTATTGTATTGGATTATACTGTATTTGTATTGTATTGTGTGTGGAAATTTTCTCCCTGTGCCTCTGCTGAAAATGGGTTATGTAGATCCAATCAGACCACCCCGGTAAACAAATGTCACATAAAATAAATAAATAAATAATTAAATAAATGGTGGCAGTTTTATGGGAATGTTTTAATGACATTAAGGTGTAGGGTCAGGGTTTGGGGAAGGGTTAACATTATGAAGCTTGCTCCAGAGAAGGGCTGGTTTCTGAGAGACATATCTTTTTGTCCAGCATGAGTTATTTATGCCAGAGGCTAGGTTAAGAGCATTGGAATAAGTGACCCTTGTGCGGTTTGTTTTAAGAATGTGTCACATTTCCATCAGGGATTGATTGAACATTGCCCTGTTGGCCAGACACAGAGCAGCCCTTAGTAGTCTGTAAGAGACAAAATACAGTGATAAGGCTTTCACTATTTCTGTGTAGGACTTGTTTTTTATAACCTGTATCTTCCTAGTGTGAAAACTCTAAATTCGCTCCAGCTATTGCAGATGTCTGGTGATGTTTATGTAAAAGGGTGCATTGCACTCAATTACTGGTGTGATGAGGGCTGAGTACAGTGGAATTATAACATCCTTGGATCTGGATGCCATGCCCTTACTTATGAGTTGAGCCACATAGAAGGACTTTCTCACCACTGTGGACACAGGGTGGTTGAAGTTCAAATTAGTGTCAACATGAGAAACCATATCACATACCACTGGGTCTACTTTTAAATGGTGCTGTCTATATTGTAATTAGGTGGAGTATTTGTTTTACAAAAGAGAATAATTATGATTTTTTCATTCATTTTCTCTCCATGTTCTGGTAACAGTCATTTATGTGTGTTAAACCTTTCTGCAGTATATCAGTACTGTTTGTGAATTCCATAACTGACCCCAATTTGCAGTCAACCGCAAACTTTTTCAGACAAAGACTGTCTAAGTTTGCATTGATCTCTAAGAAATAAATATTGAACAGGAAGGGGCCTAGTAGAGAAATCCATGGTAAGCCACTGGTGACTGGTCTCTTGCTATAGGTGAATTCAACCACTTTGACAGTATGTGTACTGCCGGTAAGCCATTTGGCTACCCACCTGGTAATGTAGGGGATTATGCCCAATTGAGAGAGATTCTCTATACCATCTGAACGGGGAATTGTGTCAAATGCTTGGCCAGGTCAAATTAGACAGGATGCATAGTGTTTCCCACATGTATGGCCATGGTGACCTTGTCATGGAGTTCAACTAGATTTAACAGATGTGATATATTCTTAATGAATCCAAACTAGTGTGGTCCCAGAGCGGTGAGATTACCTATATCCTTGTTGATAAGGTCCATGATGATTATTTCCATGCCTTTACTGATGAGGCGATTCAGGCTTTTGTATCTATAATTCCTCATTATGTTGATTGTCCCCCCTTCGGGAGAAGGATGACTGTTGCTGTCCACCATTCTACCAGAACATAGCCTGGTCATGAGGCTGTTGTTAAACAGGCAACTGAGTGAGTCAGCTAGGTCATGTTTGAAGTTATTTATAAGGCAACCTGGGATGTTGTCATAGCCTGTTGATGCTAGGTTTTTAGCCTTATAGAGGTCAGAGATGATCTACTCTGTTGAGGTAATAGGCTGAGGAATGGTGGCGGTTCTACTTTGGGTGATGACCAGTGGGGACAGGGGGATTATAGTTTTCTCCAAATCTGTCATCTAGCAAGTTGTCTCTTTATTGTGGTTAAGTATGAGTGTTGCTATCCAAAACCAGCTGTGTGCAGCACTGGTATTCCCTTTAAGATTTCAGACATTGTTACAAAATGCTTTGTGACATTACTACCAAATGCAACACTGTGTATGAATCACATGCAACACAGTGGAACTGTTAACATAGTCATACAACTCAACCTATTTTATGTTCTTACATCATTTGTTCATCATGTGCTTATATGTTTATCAGACAAAATGTGTAAGCGATGGTCCTAACACCATATATGCACATATTAAAACTGCTGTGGATACAATTCATGCAGAACAGTTAATGAAACAAATGCTGATAGTCCCAAAATGCTTCTGTGGGATACCTACAGAAGGGCCTTACTGAGACAGATGCCTGGTGTCAGAGCCATGGCCTTAAGCTCAATTCCAAAAAGTGCATTGTCATCCCCTTTGGTAAGAACTCTGAACTCATGAACTACCACATAGGCAGCAGTCTACTTAACACCAAATGTGTGATAAGAGACCTTGGGGCACAGGTGGACAGTAGTCTCTCCTTTGATAATCACATACTCACAGTAGTCAGGAAGTCCTTGTACTTGGCATTCCTCATCACAAAAGGGTTCTCATCCAGGATAAAAGAGGTCATTATTCCCCTCTACTCGACAGTCATTAGACCCATTATAGAGTACAGCACCCCTTTTGGAATGTACCTCACAAGACATCTGCAGCAGCTGGAAAGACATAGGAAGTACCTCACAAAGATGATTACTGGCCTCAAACAGATGCCCTACACTGACTGTCTCAAAAAGCTCCAGCTTTACTCCATAGCATATTGCCTACTCCGAGGTGATCTCTGCCTAACATATAAAGTTATGTCACACCCAGAGCTGTTGGACATGATACACCTAAATAAATACCAATCCCTCCGAGCTACATGCTCTAGGGACCTAAACCTTGTCATCACAATAAACAGGACATGTTGGAGGGATAGATTCCTGTCCCAGAGACTTCCCATACTCTGGAACAAGCTACCTATCTGTCAAGCAAAGTTCCTCATTAGCACTCTTCAACAAAAATCTTGATCAGTGGATGGGAAATAGGAAATACACCCCAGGGATCACTTCTGTGGCTCTGCTCGACAGTGGCACAGGAAAATAACTTTCCTGGATGGCGTAAGCCAGGAAATCTTGTTGGCTAGTGTTACTTAGGTCTTTGGGCTGATAGCCTAGTACTACCTCTGAACCTATGAACCTAAATAACTCTTGTGAATAGCAACTCAGTTGTACATGAAATGAATTTCCCAAGGTTGAAAGTGAATCTAACCATGGCATATGTTTCTGTATATAACAGCATTATGATATGTGGCTTACCCCAGGTGTATGTGACTGTATAATCAGTATGACTTAATATTGCTGTATGTCAGATAACATTTCCAGATGCTAGGTACACACATGCACATCTGTGCCATACTGCAGCTGTCACTGTGATGGTTGAATGAGAACAGTGTAGAATGCTGATATACTCCACTATCACAACAAATGCCTTAGTAAGGCAGACACATAAATCATATCATCCCATGTCTCCATTCCTCAGGAGATATATTACTACACCTGTTATGGAAGGAACATATAACCAAATGGCAGTAGTGGGCATCAATACTGTAGCTCAAATCCCAGATTTGAATACACTGTTGTAGGACTATAATACAGCCACACCTCAATGTTGCGCATGTGGGTAACAACAACATTGATATGTGCGATCTTCAGAGGGTCATAAGGCATTGCTACGCTAATGATACATAAGATCCTAGCCATTATTATACCATTTAAAACAAATTCACTATAAATATATATATATATATATATATATATATATATATATATATATATATATATATATATGTACACCCATATGTGAGGGAAGATAGACTTGTATGTGTGTATGTGTTTGATTTTATGACAGACTTCCTTTCTCCATATGTGACATGTGCACCACTCTATTACAGAATTAGCAATTACATATCCAGTGCTCTGCACATGGCTTGCACAGGGTAAGGTGGACTGCTTCACAATCTGTGTATGTATCTCCCAGATGACGGCATTCACAGTGTTCCACAGAAAGGATGTTACGTGGACAGAGGGAACAGGGACATTAGATTAATTGGGCTATGCATGGTGTTCTAATGAGTGGGAGTCAAATGAAAAGAGATTCAAAACATCATATAATGACCATAATATACCACCAACCAAACAATCATACACCAGTTGATTGAGGTCACATTTGAACACAATAACTGTGTAGGTATACAAGCTGGATTCCATACAATGTAAGACTAGCACCACTACACATGTTGGACTTTAACAGTCTCAGAGCTCACTTTATACAGGATAACATTATCAGTGTATGCTGAGAAGATGATGGTGTAAGTATTATGTGATGCAGATGTGGACTGAAATCACACTGTAAAATTGTTGCCAGACTGATAGTTGAATAAACACACACATAGACTCAAGTTGACTGCTGTGAGATTAAAATTCCTGCCTACCTAGTTATACAGGGTAGAAAACACACTTAATGCTAGCACCACTGCACAAGTTTGACTTAAATTGTGTCACAGTGCACTTTATAGGGGATGACATCATCAGTGTATGCTGAGAAGATGCTGGGAGGATTATGTAACATAGATGTGGACTCACATCACAGTGTAAAATTGTCTCCAGACTGATAGTTGAATGATCACACACACACTCAAGTTGACTGCTGTGAGATTAAAACCCCTATATTATTATTATACACAGTAGAGAACACAGTACTTAAACTAGCACCACAGCATGAATCTGAGTTTAGAAGTATCAGAGTGCACTTTAGAGGATGACATCGTCAGTGTATGGTGAGAATACTTTTTGAGGCCTATATGAAATTGCTGTGGAGTCATGTTTCACTGTTATAGTATTTTCTGAATGATACTTGAGTGAGGACAACAGGACCTGGAGTCAAGCTCTTATGACTTTGCACACACAGACACAAGTTGACTGTTGTGAGATTTAGTTCCTTACCTAACTAGTTATACAGGCTAGAGAACAGAGTACTTAACACTAGTACCACAGCACAAATCTGACTTTAACATTGTCAGAGTGCACTTTATAGAAGACAATATCAGCTGTGGAGTCATGTACCAAAGCAAAACTATTTTTTGAATGGTATTAGAGTAGAGGTAGCAGGACTGGAGACAAGGTCCCTTCACTACACATACACCTACACCCACACCTACACAAACACACCTACACACACACACACACACACACACACACACACACACACACACACACACACACACACACACATACACACACACAAGTTGACTGCTGTGCGATTCAATCTTCACCTAACTAGTTACACAAGCTGAAGAATACACTTCTTAATACTCATGCCATCACAGATGTCTTATTTCATTATTGTCACAGTGCTCTTTATAGAGGATGATATTATTATAGTGTTGTAGATATTCTGTTATGAGACTTGAGTGTAAATACAGGACTTGGGATATGAATGTGTGACTGGAGTTTGCAAAAATGCATATAAATATATCTTGATAACCCTTTTGAAAGAAGCTGTCATGAATGCATCTTACAGCACTGAGCCATACAGGTACCCATTTCTCAGGATGATGTTTAGATAACACACTCACAGACACACACACACACACACACACACACACACACACACACACACACACACACACACACACACACACACATACACATGCACACACACGCACACACACACACACACACACACACACACACACACACACACACAAACACACACTTTCGAAACACCTCTAGAATAGTATGTGTGCTGTACCTTTAAGAAGCATTTCCAAGGATAGCACGTACATATAAAAGCAAGCATGTGCTAGCTTCAGTATGTATCTGTGTGATAGCCAGTTTGTATATAAGTTAAAGCTATTAAGCCTCAATCCTGATGTGTTTGTACATACTGTAATAAATCTGCTTGAAAAGAACCCACAAATGTTTGTCTGTTTTATCCTGACCAGATAAGCAAAATGGAGTCGGAACTGGGATTTCAGAGACTGCTTTTCAGAGCTACGAGGCACAGAGTTAACAGTGAAGGTAAACTAAGTGAACCAAGTACAAAAAAGGGCCAGAAACAAGCTAAAGGTAATGAAAACTTGCATGGACGATTTATTTTATCAAAAAGATAAAACAGAGCATTATAATGGCAGAGAAAACATTATTATGCAAATGACAGGCATAAAAAGTTTATTAATTAAACAAAATGTTTGAAATTAAGTTATTTCATAAAATGATTATCAGAAAAGTACATAAGGGGTCCAGAATTTCCTCTGAATTGCAAAACAAACATGTTTAAAGTAAAATGAGCATGTTTAGAGTTAAACGAGCACAAGAAAAGTATAATGGGCAAGAAAAGAGATTAAATGAGCAAAACAAATACAATAAAAGGGCAAAAAGGTACATTAAAGTAAATAAAGCAAGGTGACTGCATGTTTTTTTTTTTTTGGCAAATTACTGTATTTTGGCATAAAGTACTATTTTGCATTGATTGAAGCTAATTAGGGCATAACTAGTGTTATTTGAAGTATCTCAGAGTGTGTAAAAGTGCTTACAGTGTGTGTTTATTACAGTGCACTTATTACAAAGAGTTTATTGTGTACAAAGTTCAACTAATTTGTAAAGTGCAGTCAAATTACAACCATTTAAAGAAGTTTCTAGTGCTGGGTGTGGCTATTCACAAAACACCATCATTACAGAGTGTTTCTTGCACTGTACAAAGTTATTTAGCAAAGTATAGCCATTATGAGAAACACCTGTAGAATAGTATGTGTGTTGTGCCTTTAAGAAGCATTTCCAAGGACAGCCATGTGCATATAAATAGGAAGCACATGTTAGCTTTTAGTGTGCTCTGTACTGTTGATTTGCAAAGTGCAGTTACTTTGAAATGTTTTTTTACTCAGAGCTTCTTCTACCCAGTTTATTCACAAAGTGGAGTTATTTTGAAATGTTTTTTAGACTGATAAGAGTTGATTTCTTACAGTACAGTGATTTCAAGAATATTATTGTGCCCAGGTGACTTATTTTGCAAAGTTCAGTTATTCAGAAGATTGTTGTGCTATTGGGATAGTTTTAAGTACTGGCATAAATTTCTGGCATATGTATATGTGTGTGTGTTCTTGCATACTTGCAAAAGCCTTTTCTGGTATATGTCAATATGGCAGAGACATTTCACAGACCAGGTCCATTTGTATTTCATCAGAATATTGCAGAGAACTGAAGAATATTTGAGGAAGAGTACACTATTTTTATACAAGCAGCTTATTCTGACAAAGATGCATACACCAGGGCATTCATTTTGCTAAACCTAGCTGGGTCAGAGGCCATTGAAAGTGCACTTTCATTTGTGTATGCATCAGCAGTATATAAAGGGGAAGCGGAAAATGTACTATTGCTGTACAGGCTGAATCAAAGGAAGACCCCGAGTGTTTGAAATGCAAATTCAGGGAAATGTGCAATCCCCAAACAAATTTTATTTATTTATTTATTTATTTTACATTTGTTGACTGGGATAGTCCAACTGGATACATGTCCATTTCAGCGGAGGCCCGGGGAGGAAAGCTCCAATTACACAGATAAAAAAATGTAATTACATGCCAAGCATATTACAAAGTCTGCAAGGTTTGTCCCTGAAGAGGGATTCACAGTATTAACAGTGTGTAAGAGAACATAAGAGAAATGGATTACAGCAACAATTATTATTTACAAAGTAATGTACAGAACATGAATGTTACATTAGACAGGCATTTGTTTTACACAAAAGATCAAAAGCCAGGAGAAACTTTTGCAGCTTATATTACTGACTTGAGAAACAAAGCTAAAATGTGGGAGTTTAGTGAATTAAAGGATGAGTTAATAACGGACAGGATCATGTGCAGAATTAATAGTGCTGCAGTGAGAAAGATTTTGCTTTGTGACAGTGAAGTAATGCTGAGCAAAGCTACTGAAATTTGTCAAATCCAAGAAGTTACAGAAAGGCACACAAATATGCTTGCAAGTGATAAAAACATGGTTTCAGCAGGCTCCAGAGCAAATGTAGACAGCATGCAGCACATGGCTATCAGAAGCAGGCCTAAGCACATGGCAGCTGAAACCCCTGTCGCTGTGGCAGGTAAAACCCGTAGATTTCCAGCAAGTTTTAAGACTAGTTCAGTCAGTGCAGTACAAGGGTGAGTCAGCAAAACACAAATCAAGCTTTATTGTTAACTATCACTGTTGTGGTGCCAATCATGAGTCTAAAAGAGAAAAATGCTTAGCATTTCATTAGCAATGCCACAAATGTAAAAAAAGGAACCATTTTTCAAAAGTTTTGCAAATCAAGTAAGCCTGATACAGTTATAAAGAAGGGTCACTCAAAAAAGCCAGTTGATCATATAGAGAGCTGCAACCCTACTTTCTGTGTAGATGGTAGATCAGTAATTTGTGAAAAGATTGATGCAGTAGATTTCTTTACAAAGAATGAAGTACTTTGTATTGTCCAGATCAATGGTATATCCACCAAGCTGAAAGTAGACACTGGTTTAAAGTGTAATGTTATGTCAGCAAACACATTTGCTAAGGTAAAAGCTGGTGAGCAACTTAATGTGGCCAGTTGTGCGAAACTTGTTGCTTATGGAGGCGAAAAAATTCAAACTGAAGGCTCAGCAGTGCTTTCATGTTATATGGCCAGCAACTATTACAGCTTGCTATTTTATGTAGTCCGAAGACCTGTGCAGTCATTATTGGGTGTCAGAAACAGTTTGAGAATAAATCTGCTTTCCTTTACCAAAGAAGTTCATCATATAAGCACATGTCTCAGTTCCAGTTTCAGTGATGCCATTTTCTCAGAGGATTCTGATGTTTTCAATGACAAGTTAGGCAAACTTCCAGTTCTGTATTCTATGAAGTTAGACCCAGAAGTCAGTCCAGTGGTCAGACCAGCAAGAAAAGTTCTGATAGCTATGCAGAATAAAGTCAAAGCTCAATTGGACAAAATGTTGCAGCAAGGTACAATTTGTCCAGTTACAGAACCTACTAAATGGGTGTCATCCATGGTAGCCACTCACAAAAAAGGCTCAGATGAAATCAGAATACACATTGACCCAAGAGATTTGAACAAAGCATTAAAGAGACCACATTATCCTATGCATACAGTAAACTAAGTTGCAGCCTTAATACTGAATGCCATTGTTTTTTTTTTTTTTGTCTTGGATGCAAAAAGTTAATTTTGGCAAGTGATGCTTGATCGCAAATCTTCACTATTGACTACATTCAGTACCACATTTGAAAGATATAGATTCCTCAGGATGCCATTTTGAATAAATTCTGCAAGTGAAGTCTTTCAACATACAGTGGTGCAATTTGTTTAGGTTATCCGTGTGCCATAATAGGTGGCCTCAGTGGTACAGTGGTTAGCATTGTCACCTCACAGCAAGAGGCTCTCCGGTTTGATCCTCAGCAGGGGGTCCTTCTGTGCAAAGTCTGCATGTCCTCCCTGTGGTTGCATGGGTTTCCTCCAGGTGTTCTGGTTTCTTCCCATCTCCCAAAGACATGCTGTTTAAATGCATATCAAGGAACTGTTTTGTATGAATTGCATGTCAACTAATGTCGTCAATAATGCATGACTCATTTCTCAAAGAGGGAGCTTGTAGAATAGTATGTGTGTTGTACCTTTAAAAAGTATTTTCAAGGACACGTGCATATAAATAGCAAGCATGTGCTAGCTTCAGTGCCATTTTGAGAGTGCAGCCAGAGTTTGAACATGTGTGTGTGATAGCTAGTTTGCATATAAGTTAAAGTTATTAAGCCTTAATCCTGATGTGTTTGTACATAATAAAGCTGCTTCAACAGAACCCACAAATGTTTGTCTGTTTTATCCTGACCAGACAAATGACACACCAGTACTGTAAGGTTGGAGGTATATTTCTTCATTTTCAGATGAAGTGATGTCCACATTAATAAAATGAACTGACAATATCATTGTTATATGATCATGGATGACCAATGTACAGTGTCAGTATAAACCCATACTAAGTGTAACTATGCAGTTATGCTCTGTAAATGACCCAAGTACTGATATATCATTTACAGCTGTATTGCTGCAGGGAATACATGGATATCAGAAATAATGTGTTCAGCCAAGAATACATGTCCTTGCCCTTCTCTTGCTTTTATGAATGTCTTTCCATGTAATGGAAAATAACAGTACAGTAACCAGAGCAAAGCATCCTGAACACCTATTTATATAATATATCTCTGAGAAATTGATTTGCATGGATGATGGCAAAGTGCTAGAAAATGAGTAATTCGCACTTCATGAATTCAACTTGAAGTTGTGAAGTAATTTGCAAAATATGTTATGAGAGAAATTGCTGACAGATACTATGATTTTCATGCTGTAGTATATATTTAAAATATTGAGGGCAAAGTTTTATTACATAAATAACTGTTGCTATTGCCTTCCCCATTTGTGCAATGTTAAGCACTGAGCAAATGTGGCTCTGTGCTAAAGTTAATTCATGCCTGTCAGTGCTCCTGCTTAGAGCACAAATAAGCCAGGGTTCAAATCCAGAATATTCTCTTTTTTTTTACAAATGGTATCAGGATGGCATTAGCTAAATAAATGTGATTAGGGCAGCAAATGTACCTATCAAAGACTATACTAAATGATGTGTCTTCCCCAAATTTTATCAGTAATGCCTACCTCAATACAGTTGTACAGCTAGTAGCTGCTTTGCAGGCCTCACAACAAAACATAAGTTAATTGTGTGCACAGCTTTCTAGAAATGATAAGGGGTGTTACATCCCTTGAAAAGATTATTATGGCTCAGCAGATATGTTAACTATTTTTGTATGGCCAGATATCCTGAAAAGTGTGTGGTTTGCTTCTTCACAGTAAAGAGTGTTTGCTGTTCATATTAGATGAACATTTTATTGAATCTATAATTGCCCTTTCCAAGCAGCAAACCCCTACCCCTGATACCAACCCAGCCAAGTCTACAACTATCAATGCCTTGTTCTCATTCTCCCCATTTTATACAGCCACTATAAAAAAAAAACTACTACAGAAACTAAAACCTACTACACTTGCCATAGATAACATACCCAGTGAATACCTCAAAATTGCAGCTGAATCTATATCCTTCCCAGTATCAATCCTTATAAATAGACCGATTCTCAAAAACAAGGTTCCTCACCTGTGGAAAATATTCCATGTAATCCCAATTCATAAGGGGGGGCCTTCCACAGAATTGACAAACTATCATGCAATTGCTATTCTTTCACCTCTTTCTAAGCTACTCGAAATGTGTATTCATCTCCAGGTCGTGAAATTCTTACTAACAAAGAACCTTCTCTCAAACACTCAGCATGGGTTTTGCCCATCATATAGTACCATTACTCTTCTCTTATCCTTCACTAGTACCATAATCTATCACAGGAATTACAATAACTTTGTATCTGCCATCTTTATAGACCTAGCAAAAGCTTTTGATATAGTCTCCCATTCCAAACTAATAGATGTACTAACTGAACTATCCTTCTCACTATCTTCCACAGCTTGGTTTAATAACTATTTATCTGGTCATCAACAATCTGTATTATAGCAAGGTCACCAATCTCCATGCCTTCCTTTATCCATTGGTGTCCCCCAAGGATCTAGCTAAGGCCCTCTCCTTTTCTCCCTCTTTAGTAATAATCTACACACAGCTACTCCACATGGTTCTATAATACAGTATGCAGATGATTCAACACTTGTCTGTGCTGCCACTTCTCAGCTCTTCATACTCAAACACAGAAATCTTTCCCATCTGTTGAAACATGGTTAGCCAATGCCCATCTAATCCTGAACCCAAGCAAAACTAAACTATTACTCTTCCACCCTAACAAGACATATGTCTCATGCCACCATTTAACATAATAGCCAAAGACAATACTGTCATCTCCCGGACAACCCATACAAAGCTTCTTCGAGTGAAAATAGACAATAACTTAAAACTTGACTTGTATGTTTCACTAACAATAAAGAAAGTCCATAAGAAACTTGGAAGTCTATATAGGCAAAAAAAGGTTCCTGACCTAAATGGCCAAAATTACATTAGCACAAACCCATCTTCTCTCCACTCTACTATATACCTCTCCAATTTGAACTAATCTTATGAAAACTGACTTATTTAAGCTAGAAGCACATTATAATAAAATGTTAAGTTTGCTTCTGACTACCCATATAGAACACGTCATTGTACAGCTTTAAAGATACTAGCCTGGCTTGAACTTCTCAACATTACTCTTTACAGCCAACTCTGTCTAACTCACAAAATTGTAACACAACTAAACAGAATCCCTGCACTACAAAATTTCAGCCTTCCTTACAGTTCCAGCAGACAACTTCGCTCTAACAACAAGAACTTACTTACCCTCTCCAAGGCCAACAACACTGCAGGAGAATCTTTATTTTTCAACTATATATCTCGTATATGGAACTCCATTCCTAAATCCATTCTCTCAATCTCATCCATTAACCACTTTAAGCCATCACTTAAAGATTATCTAAAAAATAAGTTGCTATGTTCCTCTACTAACCCTTTGTGAATGCTCTGATACATCATAGTATACACAGACCATATCTAACTTCTTCCCCAGTGTTTAATCTTTTATTCCTACTGGCCTGTCTTAACCTTATATCTTGACATAAGTCATACTTTACAAATAGTACAAGCTATGGTCAAAGCTTGGGTTTTGTTGTCATGATGTAACCAATTTGTGTTTTCTTATGTAGACTACATTTAGTTTACTTTATACTTTATTGATTATTGTAATGCATGCATTAAAATTTGATGTTACTCATGGTGCTTTTCTCCTCAGGCCTCTGATGAAAAAGGACCTGTGTCCAGTCGAACTTTCCTGGTAAACAAATGTTAAATAAAATAAATAAATAAATAAATAAATTTCACTCATCATCACCTGGACATGACACAAAGGGAATCCTACAACAGATTTTTAAACCTTGCATACTACAGAAGCTCTGATAAACTATTGGATCAGGGTAATACATTTGTATTATCCATTAGCCGAGTCATGTAAGTATGCAGAAACCATGACATGGCCCATACAGCCATCAGCCTAATAGACACATGTAAAGAAGGATGGGAGTGAAGGGATGAATACAAGGAGAGATGAACATACACATAATGTTTAGTGTAATGGAACATTCATGGACATGTGTTTGGTCTGTTCTCATTATTAAGGTGTCATGTTCTGTAGCATGAAGTGAATGTTATACGGGTAAAGAAGGGTTAGGAGAGGGACAACAGGCTTATGACAAGCAGAACAAAGGTGGGTAAACATCTGATAGTTGTGGGGATAGACTTTACTTTTTGTCCTCTGCATTTGTGCAGAATTTGGCATCATGCACTAATGCCAAGTGGCAGTGAATGACTCTGTATGTCCTATATCAAAACCTGGTGACTTTTTGCCATCAGACATGCTAGTCTAGTAATCTCTGTCAAATGGTAATTAATCATGCTGCTATAAAGGAGTACAAAGTTAAAGCAGAGCAAAGGCACTACTTTGAAACAATTACTCTGACAGTTCTTTAGACTACTGAATGTAACAAAATGCAACTTCATATGTGAATTGTTGACATTCAGTCAAGTGATTTATGTCAACAATTCACATATGAAGTTGCATTTTGTTACATTCAGCAGTCTAAAGAACTGTCAGAGTAATTGTTTCAAAGTAGTGCCTTTGCTCTGCTTTAACTTTGTACTCCTTTATAGCAGCATGATTAATTACCATTTGACAGAGATTACTAGACTAGCATGTCTGATGGCAAAAAGTCACCAGGTTTTGATATAGGACATATAGAGTCATTCACTGCCACTCGGCATTAGTGCATGATGCCAAATTCTGCACAAATGCAGAGGACAAAAAGTAAAGATTTTTTTATGGGTCATTTCTGGCCACATGTGTGGTGTGTGATTTTATTTTTTGACCAAATTAAAGGTGTGAAAAAAATGAGTTGATAGGAAATTGGTGAAATGGAGGGGCAAGCAGAGGGAAGAATAAAGGGGAACCAATAAAGGAATTTGCAGATGGGAACTGGGAAAGAACCATAGCTATCCACTTCTTCAACACTGTGATGTGAACATGTATAGAAAATTTGATGAATATGGACTGTCTATACAACACAGATGGGTGACAACAATGCAATAATGTTGTATAGTCAATTAGACCAAATCAAGTATGTCAAGAAAACATATATGCAAAGTGGAGAGCTATGTATGGGACATATCTTTGTGGGACTGGTGCCCATTTTGTTTGGATTTCAAGAGGAACGGAATGTTGGGGATGGGACACAAGAATGTGAGGTTCAGGTAGGTAGGCTAGATGAAGATGCAAATGCAGACAAACAAGGCAAACAAGGCAGACATTTGGATGGTAATGGATACAAAAGGTTGGGGGATACCATGATTGGAGATAGGCAGTGGACGTCAGAGACACATGTCTGTCAAGAGTGGGAACAGTAAGAATCTAGTACTTACCCTCAGAACTGTCATAATTGTCCCCTTCCTCGGTTTCTTGTGAGACTGCCTGATGTGGGAGTCTCTTTTTTTATTTTAATGAGCAATCTCTACAGATAACAAATGCAGGCACCAACAACCTCTCCAGGTGACTGTTACAGGCAGCAAGGCCAGTTTCTATGACATCATCACCATCCCTGGCATCTCCTGACAACTGACATAATTACTTCCTCCACCTATACTACCAGAGTGTACCAATGCACTAGCATTCAGGACAATGCTACCTGATGTGGATGAGCCTGCTAGTGCAGGGGCTGTGGAGGCAGTACTGTCAGGTCATGTCCCAGAGCTGCTGGGTGATGACTGACGATCTGCAGGCTGATGCACTGAAGTTGGCCTACCTCTCTGTGCTGAAAAGCAATTGGTTTGTTAGCAGAATGGTATGACATCAGAATGGTGTGTTTCCATTTAAAAAAAAGAGGTGGTAGGTGACAAACTAGAAAAGAGATGACTAGAACCATTATATGTCACATTTATGTTTTATTACAATAAATATACTTTATTATTATATTAGCTACACAGCTTTCCAATCCCAAAAAAATATTTGTGAATTGCTACAAGCAATCCTTGGAATATGCAGATATTCCATATATGCTTTTAAAGATACTACAGGTTAACTTAACACCATAATATTAAAGCCAGTATTGCTGCAATTAATATTTAAAAATGGTATTTGTTGAATGCGAATGTATAGGTTACTTGTGGGAATTAAACCCTCCTAATCTGAAATCAGTATTATACTTGCCTAGTACAATTACCAAGAGCTGGAGAATAAAAAACGCATGCTTGCTGTTACAGTTAAAATCTGCATGCTTAAACTACTACTGATCTATAGAATCCCAATATATTTAATATAATCATGGTCATTTGTGCTCCATACATACCCTTTGCCTCTCTGAGTCTCTCCAATCTTTCAGCATACGCCTGCTTGTTCGCTGAGATCTCCTGTGCAGATGTAAAATAAAGATGGTGAGGAAAAAAAGACATGAAAACATTATGCATTCCTGTCTTGTCTGTCTAGAACATTCCGTATCACTTTTAGTTGTTATATAATTATAGTTACACAATGTGAGATGTTGGCAGTTCTAAACTCATCCAACAACTGGTCAAGTTGTGCCTGCTTGCACCATTTCAGGTCACTGTAATGGCACTGCACTGCTCCCCATTTTGTGGTATGCCATTTGCACTGACAGACTTGGCTAGGCTTTTTCAAGCCTCAGCCTAATACTGAGACCCAGTATAGTAATCCCTGCAGCAGCCTATGGCTGTAGTGCTTCATGAGGAGTGCAACAAATATTTTGATTCCTCCACACCCCACCACCTCTGTGCCCTGAATTTGGCACCACCTTTCCCATCTCCTGCCATGAATGCAAAGATCCACCAACAACAGTACAGGTGTTTCCCACCTATTTGTGATATCACAGTTTACAACCAGTGTGCAAACATGCATAACCTTGCCAACCACATTTGCAGGATGGTAAGCAAAGAGAAACATTGCCAAACAAAGAGGAAGGGAGTTTATGAAACAGGAAGGATAATGTTAATTTTAGCATTAATTTATGGCATGTGTGTTGCTATACTTGGTCATGCTTTGTCCACCAGTCAACAATTAATTGCTAAATGACTTGGCTTTTAAGCCATGACATTGACAGGATCAATGGGATGACTTGACACATATTTTGTGGGGACTTACACACTGTTAAAAGAAATGTGTACAGTCTGGGATTCAAACCCATGTAAAAAATACATTACCACATAAGTGATTTTTCATCATTGCCACATTAGAAGGGTTTGGAAATCAGGGTCATCACAGATATACAGTTTAAAGAGTGTCTGGTATCATACTTCAATAAAGACTGTATGTGTGTGACATTACAAAGTCCTGGCTTATTAATTCTCATTTGTGATAAAGGTCTAATGTCTGACAATATACTGGAAATGGATAGAATTCCATTAGTTTAGTAACAGATTTGTATTTTGTGGTACATACCTCACATAACATTCTGTTCCACAGTTATACTTGTGTTATGGGAGGATTTTAGATGGTTGTCAATAAATTATTGTTTCCGTCACATATATGCAACTACATTTTTGTTTTACATAATCATCATTGTCATGATAAACCAGTTAAAATAGGTAAGGCAATGCAAATAGCAGGCAAAACAACAATTTTATTTGATAGTGAGCGCTTTCGCAGTAATCACTACCGCTTCATCTGATGAAGCGGTAGTGATTACTGCAAAAGCTCTCACTATCGAATAACATTGTTGGTTTGCCTGCTATTTGTGTTGCCTCACCTATTTTTTGCTACAGTATATTTTATGGTCATATTGGTTAAGGTATTTACATATATTTACTGGGCTGTTTTGTGCTTCATGATAAACCAGTTACCCACATAATACATATGATACCTACAAAATTGTGTCTATGCTCAGTCAACCTACTATTGGTATTATAATCACATTTGTTAGTAAAATTACAGTGGGACACCCTAATTAAAAAGTGAATTGTTCTAGTTTAGAACCCTGACTCAACTGTATTCTAACCATGAATTCATTATGCTTACACCTGATGCCACAGGGAAAGCTAGGCAACAAGTGTATTTTCCACATGCAGTACTATACGGAATGCTGATGACTATTCCTGGCTACTAAGCCTATTTGCTGGAAGGAATGCAAATCAAATTAAAATCTTACACGTTTTTCCTTAAGCAGTGAAACATGCTTACACATAGGTAGACAATGCATAAATGTAAAAAGGCAATAGCGGACATACATACTTGTGTTAATAATCATTATGACCATTCCACAGTAAAAATAACTAGGGTGGGACTCCAACCCTGCTTTACCTATCTTTTCTCTTGTTTAGCTCAGTGTAGTTACCTCTTGTGCTTCACAGATCGTCAGGTAACAGGAGGAATTTCTGCAGTCATTACCATCCATGTTGCTGGCCTCCATGCAATGCTGCTGAACATGTTTGTGCTTCATAAGGCAGCTGACATTAAATTTTCAATTTTTATGTAGTTTGCCCTGTTTGCTCTAAGACATTTATTGCACCAATGGTAAAACAAAAAAGAAAAAGATATTAAAAAAAGTGAAGCAAAGGTTAAACATTTAGACATTGGACTTACAAAACACACTTATAGTGGATTATTTCTCTTTGCCACAGACACAGCTTTGCAACACCAATCAAATCATGTGCATACAAGGAACTCACGTTTCATATCCAGTATTATCAGACCATACCCTTGTACATTCTCAGTTATACATGTGAGGCAAACATATTTAGTGCAATGAGTGATCACACAAGCATTTATGAAAATGTTTGCAGAAATGCATCTCTCTCTTCTCTTTCTAGTCTGACCAATCTTCTCTTATCTCTGCTTTAATATCAGATATGCATTTTCTATAATTTTGCTTTCAAGATGTAACAAAAGTACATAATAATGAAAAATAGTTTTCATCAACGGCAGGGGATGTGTGCTATTATGGACAAAGAATTATGCATGTGTGGTGTTTTGCTTTATTTAAAAGTGCACAGAAATTAGTTACACACTTTACTGACACACCCACGGCAGGGAATGGTGTCAGAATTGCTGTTGTGGTTTCCTTCATTCAGACTAATCATTCACAGCTGTAAGTCATTAGCACCTAACAATGGTGCAGATGCTACTTTATGTTTATTTCTGCTACATTAAGTCAAATGCTATGTATTCCGCAATTCTAATGAGTTTATAGCTCATTTGTAGCTTTAAAGTGCTCAGAGGGCTGAATCCACACTATGAAACGATAACTGTGTAGCCAGGGTACTTGAAGGTGTGAAGACTTCTGTATTCAGACAAAACGGAAGATTTGTATTTCTTTGAAGATGATTTCTCTGCTATTTATACTTCACTGTGGGCATAGGCAGTTTTGTCTGCATTTTCATTTGTGTGATCAACAGGTTATACTTTCAGTACAGCTATGTTCTTCACATTTGCTTTTACAATTTCCTACTGTATTGGACAGAAATGTAACATACATGTCACTGACACTGGTGTTATACTTCTCAGATGGCCCAGGGTTACCTCCACAGAAGTGACGGGCACAGTGAAAATTGTCTAGCATTCATAACCTTGCTTCTTACTATGCAGCAAAGATAATTGTCATCCAGTAATCAATGTCATAACCTTACAGTCTTCAGTATATGAATGTTGACAGAATGGGTGCTTCTACAGACCCTTACAATTTTGTTGGAGGATGTGGTGGTGCAACCTACCATTCTGTTGTCCTAAATGAGAACTGTGTTTTAAGGGCTTTTCTGATGAGAATGTGTAGACAGCTTGATAATTTTGTGGAAAACAGATATACATCACTTGTGTGGTATTCGTTGGTCTTTACAAACATTCATTTGTGTGGGGGGGCACCTACCATTCTGTTGAACTAAATGAGAAGTGTGTTTCAAGTGCTTTGTGTTAATGGGTATGCAGACAGGATATTGTTTTGTGAACAGATACAGAACTTATATGAAGTTAATGTGTTTTATCCTTCTCTGTTTTATGTTACATAGGATTATGGCATCCAAGCCTACAAATCATCATCCAGATCTGAGGCGGCATGGAGACTTTCTGTTTCAGAGAAGCTGGGGGGATATGGCTGCAAGAAAAGAGATGTGGAACCAGTTACTCAATGAAGTGAACACCGTAGTTTTTTTGTGGATGCAATTATAATCAGTTGTGGCAAAGGGACACTAATGCGATTTCTTCAGCATGGAGGAGGGCAGCTGCAGTTGTCCAAGAACAGCTGGCTATCGGAGGTTGTCTTGCTACTGAGCCACCATTGACACCAGATGAGGAGTTCCTGTCCACCGGCATAGATCCTGACAGCTCAGGTGTGTTTGGTGTTAGTGCTGATGTGGCAGGGAGGCCATTTGTGTCCCAGGAGCAGATTCCAATTAAGATTACATATCAAAACATTATTTTGGCTTGTAGATTGAAATATAATTTGGCTGCTACTGTTTGTGATGCATGTTTTCTCTGTCTGTACCTACTGATATATCATGTAGTTATACAATGGAGTTGTTTAGTAGACATGGGTCTGGGTGAAAGGCTCTGACAAGTTTCAGTTACAGCTATTTCTTACAGGGCATATAGCCGATTGTGTATTCACTGTCCCTGTGTTATTCACATTGTGATGATAAATTGTTGTCCTTTCTTGCTTCATTTCTTTCATGCCCATCCTCTCAGTAAAGTGTTGAGACATCTGCACATGGTAAACATTTTGATTTTGTTTTTGTTCTTACTTAGCATTTTTTAGATATATATTATCCATATGCATGAGAAGTACGCAATGAGTGTCTCTATTGCTGTAACATTTGCAATTAGTAAAAAGTATTACTTTTTTGTTCAGAAATTTTGGGCTAATATTTATGGGAGTAGCAATTTTGTTCCTTTGTTTGTTGTTTATTATCACAGGTGATCCTAACAGTGGAAGTCTAGGACTCCTACTACCAGATCTTGGAGTATTGGTAGGCTCTGATGATGATGGTGGCCAAATGGAGGCACATTCTGGATCCAGAGAATGAATCTGACATTGATGTTGTGACTTGCACATCCCAAGGATTTCCTTCAGACACAGTCAGAATGCCTACACATACCCATTCCACTGAGCCATCAGACAGTGGACAGATTGAAGGTGACAGCTGATCAGAGTAATGTGGTTACTGTGGTTTCAGTGCCAGTTGACTCTGGCTATAGTTAAAATGTGGGCAAGGTGCCATCCTGGACTGTTGGTAGGAGTGATCAGTGGAGGCACTTTGACTGCCCTCCACCTGATGCTGTTGTATCATTATAGGTTCATAGGTTCATAGGTTCATAGGTTGGTACTAGGCTATCAGCCCTAGGGCCTATACAAGCCTAGCCATAACAATTCCCTGGCTATTTCTTCCCACACTATTTACTTCCCTGGACCCCTGTCTAGCAGGGCGACTGACGTGATCCCCGGGGTGAATTTCCTTTCTCCCATCCAATTGTCAAGGTTCCTTTTGAAGAGGACCAAAGAGGCACTCTGCTTGACATGTATGGGTAATCTATTCCAGAGTCTGGGGAGTCTCTGGGTCAGGAATCTATCCCTCCAGCATGTTTTGTTTATTGTGATGACAAGTTTTAGCTCCCTGGAGCATGTGGCTCTGAGGGATTGGGATTTCTTTAAGTGCAGCATGTCCAACAGCTCTGGGTTTGACATGGCCTTGTATGTTAAGCAAAGATTGCCTCTGAGTAGACAATATGCGACAGAGTATAGCTGGAGTTTTTTTAAGGCGGTCAGTGTAGGGCATCTGCTTTAGGCCTGTGATTCATTTAGTGAGGTATTTCTGTGGCCTATCCAGTTGTTGCAGACGTCTTGAGAGGTACATACCAAACGGGGGATTGTATTCTATAATGGGTCTAATGAGGGATGAGTACAGTGGGACAATGACCTCCTTTTTTCTGGATGAAAAGCCCTTAGTGATGAGGTGTGTCACATAGAAGGATTTCCTGACTGTTGTGGCGATGTGGTTATCGAAGGTGAGACCGCTGCCAACCTGTGTCCCTAAGTCTCTTATCACACTTTTGGTGTTTAGTGTACTGCCACCTATATGGTAATTCACGGATACATGTTTTTTCTCAAAGGGGATAACTATACATTTCTTGGCATTGAGCTTGAGCCCATGGCTCTGGCACCAAGCATCTGTTTCTGTAAGGCCCTTTTGTAGAGTATCCACGTCATTTGGGGATTCAATAATGGTTCCCAGTTTGCAGTCATCTGCAAACTTTGTTATCCAGAGTCCCTTAGTGTTGGCCTGTACTTCAGAGAAGTAGATGCCAAACAAGAGTGGTCCCAGGACTGAACCCTGAGGTACTCCACTTGTCACTTGTCTGGATCTGGATTTGGAGTCGGCTACTTTTACAGTGTGGGTTCTATCAGTAAGCCAGTTAGCAACCCATTGGGTGACGTAGGGATTAATGTCCA
The DNA here is from genome assembly GCF_019279795.1 of Protopterus annectens. Taxonomy (NCBI): domain Eukaryota; kingdom Metazoa; phylum Chordata; order Ceratodontiformes; family Protopteridae; genus Protopterus; species Protopterus annectens. The sequence continues at coordinate 1,656,837,827 of NC_056743.1, forward strand.
GCTTAGTAAGTTTATCTATGATTCCAGAGTGGGGGATGGTGTCAAAGGCCTTGGCAAGGTCTAGATAGGCTGTGTGCACCACCTTACCCTTGTCCATGGCTCTGGAGACTGATTCGAAGAAGTCAATCAAGTTCAGGAGACAAGATTGGCCCTTCACGAACCCAAACTGGGTGGGGTCCAGTGTTTGAAGGTTGCCACTCAATGTATGTTTAAGGGCATCATGAAGGCACAAACATCTTTCACTAGGGTCCCTGAGGACATGCTTAGGGTTCTAGATGTGGCACAGGCTGATGTGCCTACTGCATCCACCATATGGCCAATTCAGTGGATCAGATGAATAGTACAAAATGGATTGGGCAGTTTCTGGGATTAGGGGTACAGGTGAAATATATATATATATGTGTATGTGTGTGTGTGTGTGTGTGTGTGTGTGTGTGTGTGTGTGTGTGTAGTCACTGGCATGCTGTATCATAGCATTCAGGAATTGGTGTAGGATCCTGGATGCTGATATCTGTGACATGCCCCAGCATGTCCCCTGTGGGTCTGCCAGTCTATGAAAGCTTCCTTTAGCTAACATTCTAAGTGCTACACATACATTGGTCTTCACAGCCATTGGTTCCCCTCAGTTTGCCCTTGTTCTCAGGTGAGGATGACAGAGGTTGCAGAGTTCCTGGAGTGTGTCACTATCTACCCCATAGTGCTCTACTGTTTCCACTCCATGCAGACCAAGAAAAGTTAAATGGGGTCTAAATTCCCTTCTCCTCTATGCTTGAGGTTTACCAGCAACACTAGCATAGACTTGAAGCTGTTGCACATACACATGCTGAACAACAGCAACAGCAGCTCCTAACATTCTTTCCTTCCAGTGTAGCTTCTGTTGTTGTATTCCAGTAGGTTTCGGAATATAAAGCAAAATGCTACGCTAAGTGTACACAATTGCTTTATAACTTGTTGACTAGTTCTGCCATATTGGATTGGTTGATTAGCATAAAGTTCCGCTGCTTATGCAGTAATTAGCATGCTATGATGTTTACTATGTTTGCTCATCTCTACTTATCATGTAGAGCCACTTACTGAATACAAATCAGCCCAATATTATGTGCATGTCATGCCGAGATGTATACACACTTTTAGCTAGCTGTGTGTCTACCTGGAAAGGCCTTCAATTGGCAGTTTCTTTTGTTCATGGTATACATCGCAATTTACCAGACCAACAAGGTACCAAGATCTCAGTTTGTGAACACTATTCCATTGAGCCAAGCAATATATTAAATTATAGCAAGTATACCCATATGATATGTCTTTGGTTTCATGCCAGTGTTACACTAATGCTGTGATGTTACCCTTATATGCTAATAAATAAAACATCTGCCGCAATCTTTTATATGTGAATAATGAAGTTACTTTATTTAATATAAACTCAGGAAAAGAATAAAAAAGACCAATTAAATATGCAAGGCATTAACTAATTACAATGAGAATAATACAATAAAATATTTTATACAGAGAATTGATGAAGGAATGTCTGTAGCTGCATATATATTTTAAAAGCCCTATAATTTTGTAGCAAATACTATATAGTCAATAGAAATATTCTGAAGTTGCAGATAACACCTAGGCAAAACTTACTGTATCTGCTAAATTCAACAATATTTTCTTTCTTCTGTAGTGCTAGTAAAATGCTTTCTTCCTTCTAAGTTTGAATAACGTTCATCAATTTCACAAATCAAAATAAAGAGAAACTACAATAGACCTGAATCAACACTATCTTCCAGGTTTGAACAGAGTTTATCAACTTCATTAACCAAACTAAAGAGAAGACTACAGGAATCCAGATTCAACTTTGTCTTCAAAGCAGATGTTTTCCAAATACAAACAACAGCCCAAACAAAAAATTAAGAGCAATACTCTTGGTTCGATACTTTATGGGGGTTAATGTTTTCTGATCAGAAGAAAAAGTTCTTCCGTCTTTTACACCAGGCTGATTAAAGCCAACAGATGGTTTAATTGACACATGAGATAATGGATTTTTTGATAGGAAGTAATGAGTATGAAAATGGTTCCACCTCACTATGCACAGCTGTATCTACAAAGAAGATAGGAACTTAAGAACAACACTAGGCAAATGATCACAGGGGTCATAAGTGACTTGGCAATGCACCTTTAGTAAGTGGACATACTTAAAAGTGTTTGCCTCCCTTTATGAGTATTTTATAATGTCTACCTCCCAAATAAAGCAGGGGCATACATGATAACCTTGGTGTTCATTTATACCTACCCAACCAATCACCAAGTCTTGCCTTATTGAACGACAAAGTGGTAATTTGCTTGACAATGAGTTTCAATTGACTCCACAGGCTGGGAATGTGTTGAATTAGGAACCTATCCCTTCAGTGGGTCTTTTTTATTTGTTGGTGTAAATTTAGGTCCCTAGTAGAAGTGTTAGCAGACCAATTGGTTTTGCAGAAAAATAAGATGACATTTAGGAGTGGGTCTTTCATAGCACAAAAAGAAAGACACAGATAACTTTGAAGCATGCAGTAGATCACTGATTATTAACAGAGTTCTGATAATCTATTGAGATAGCTGAAGAATTTAAGAATTAGATTTTTTTTTTGGTTAAAAATCATTGGAGCCTTTCCATTTGAGTGATATGCTTGGATTTGTACATGGCAAAAAAGGCAATGCATTCTATGATACGTCTGATACAAGAAGAATGCAGTAGTAAGTTGACTTCTGTGGATCTTGAAGATATTCCCTAGCAATTAACTGAGACAAATAGATAGATTTCCTGTCTATGGTGGGTACATGATAATCTAATTAATCTGATCAAAGAGAGTAGTCCATATAAGGACCCAGGTCCCTTATGACAGTAACTGCTTGAAGTGGAGTACCACTTATAGCTTACAAGGAGGGAACAGCTTTTTTTCCAAACACTACCATGTTGCACTTTTTTGCATTTATCTAGAAACCATTTTCAGTAACCAAATATGCTCATATTCAAGCCATGGTTTTAAACTTCATACTTTAGTTAACCAGTGCAACACATAAAGGATAATCAAGTTAAAAATAACAGTAGTTAGCACATCAAAATACACATGCTTCAAAATGGCAAACCTCATTATTATAGTGAAAGTATAGAATGGACCCATTGCCAACACCGCATTAGACTGGAAACTGTAAATAAGAGGAAGAATAAACACTAAAACATTTTTACAGAATAAACTCTTGGAATAACCTTATAATTAATATCATTAACCACTTATATCATATACCAGCAATGGTCTTTCGACATACATCCTTAGTTATGCATAAAATTATACTCAGGAATTTTTGCCGCCTTGTCATGTTTAGTTTACTATTTGACCAGGTTTTAAGATGATAGCTCAGGGCATGTACTTTTTAGATCCAGTCTGCTGGGAGGCTTTCCAGTATTTAAATAAGACTGCCAAAAAAGGTCAGTTAAATAGGCTGTCTTATTCAGATTTCCCCTTTCCTTAATGTTACCAAATAGCCAGAACCTGTAATCCATTTCTTATGTGTTGTTTCATGCAGCTCCCACTCAGTTCCTTGAAGTTCCTTAGAAAATAAAAAGAGCCCCATCTAGCTTTGACAATATGGCTTGACCATACCAGGTGCAGATAATATATTTCTGCCTGCCTGCAGTACCAACAATTATCATCATTAAGCCATCTTCATTTAAAAAGCTGCTTCAGGGTCAAATGCCATTGATAAAAAGCTTTGTAAAGGTAAACCTCACTAAAGACTGTCATTCTCTTTTCTCCAACTTATAATAGCAGTTCACCCATTCCTAATACTGATTAGTATCATCATATAGGTCCTGCCATTTCCAGCAAACATCTCTTAACAAAGGATTGACATTACCTATATCCACCATATACATAGTTCTTAGGGTTATTGAGGCCACAGTCCCAGTTAAGCCCATCATCCATAGAAGTAAAGTTGAATTATCTTCTGCAATACTTTACAGATGCAATCTCTTAGTTGTAAATGTTGTCACCACTGGGTCTGCAACACCAGGAATCTTCACCGAATCTCTTTCAATGAAAAGAATGCCTTATTAGAGACATCCCACATATCCACCATGAATATAACACCTGCACTGATCCATGTCACCCACTTAACACAGTGCCCTTCCATTCACTCTAGGGGATTGTTCCTCAAGAATGTTAATGAGGAGATTACACCTTCCCCCCACTTCTCTAATATAACTATTTCTATACCCAATTATCTAGGCCTCCAACATCTGAAACACTGTACAAGGGAATACAATTACTAAAGCCTCCTATATCAAACTTCACTGAATCTCAGATTGAAATCACAAAGGTTTATCCCTTCATCTCCACCGTCTGCAAATCATATTAATGCAATGTCATATCCTTAAAGGTTTGCAACCCCAACCCACCCAGCACCATCAGAATATATTACTTTTCCTACCTTCCCTGAGGTATTTGCTGTCCCAAAAATAATCAGAAATTGTACCTTGTAACTTATTAAAAAAGTGGGGCAAAAGCAGCTTGAGGGAGATTCCTATGCACAAATAACAGTTTGGTCAATATGAACATATTTTTAGCCTGGATTCTAATTAGAAATTGTAACCTTATTTTTTTCTACCTATCAATTATATACCTCAAGTCAAACTGCCAAGGGGCAATGTTGTTACATAATAACCTACACAGTGATCTTTTGAATCCAGATTTCTAAATTAAGTACTTTATTGCTAATGTCAAGCATAATGCCCCTCACACCTGCCACTCCCTCCCTGCCATTTCTGTTAATGGGAAAAGGACCATTTTGCCTTTATTAACATTAAGGGTTGACCACTTCTATATATGCCTTATGGTTTCCAAAGGTTCCTCCACATATTGAACAGGATTTGCAAACTATACCACACAGTCATCTGTAAACCATGTAGTTAATAGACTGGTTATTTTGTAATGAAATTCTTGAAAGTTGCAGCTTTCCTAACATATATCTGTCTACATCTGAGGGCACTATTATGAATAATAATGGCAAAAAGGACACCTAACGCCTATTGCCAACTTAATTTTGTGCCATTTACAAACACCTGTGCTATTGTGTTCTAGTATAAAATCTTACACATTTTTTAAAAAATTATATGGAAATCCACACTGCTCCAATACCCACCAAAAAGAGCCAATTAATGGGACCAAATGACTTTTGAAAGTCTATTATAATGGCTCTTGCATTCTGGTATTTTGATGGGAAAGGACATGGATATTCAGTCATGTCCTTATCCCATCCAGTCCCACAAAACTTCCTTTGACGAATCCCAAATAATATTTAGGAATCAGTATGGGAAGAATGGCTGTAAACCTTCCATCAACAATTTGGCAAATATTTTCAAATACATTTGCAACAGTGAAATAGGCCAATAATTTTAGTTAACTCAGAGTTTTTCTTAGGCTTAGATATCTTTATCACCTTTACGTTCAGCATATCCTGTAAGAACCCCTATCCTACAATAACAGCCTGAAATAATTCACCAATGGAGGCCCAAGCTGGCCTTTATAAGCTTTAGTCCGTAGTGAGGCCATCCTGTCCATGGGCTTTACCTGAAGCTAACTTCTCAGTTTCTGTATCAACTTCTTACAGTGTAGTTGGCTGACCCATTTGCCACCAACAAAACTCTATTCATTGAACAGCCCAAATCCAGAAACTCATCACCCCCCCCCATTTTGTGTCTTTTCATACTCCTTCATTAACAAATTTACTATTCGCACTGGGGCTGTTACTATTTCCTCATTAGTCTTTCTCAAAGGTGTAATATATAACTTGATTGTTCTTTCACTACATTTCTGTAGTAGACGTTTATGTGAGGTATTACCCTTCTATAATAAAATAATTTAAGTCTTGCCCACCTGTCTGTAATATCTTGATATTGTAACCTTTGGTATCTTATCTTTTCTGCTTGAATTCCCATCTACCTTCCTCATCCCTGCAGTTATTCTTAAAATAGCTGCACTCCATCTTCTTAATCGTAATCCTCACTTCCATAATCGTCCTCTGCCAGTCCCCTTTATTAATTTACTGAAAGTCCCAGGAGCAAAGTCTGCATCACCTTTTGAATTTAATCCACTTTTTCAGACCTTTCTCTCCACTCATCAGTCAGTCCCATCATACTGAACACACTTGTTTTTGAACCAGTTAAGGTTACTAATAGTTGCAAAATCAAGGGTCTAGATGCCTCTGGCTTGCAGGTACCTTCCCCAGGTGCAGTTAAACTATTATAACGGCCATAGAATGAACTGATAATGGTTCCATGCTTATTTCAGTGCTTTGAACCACATACAGAAAAGATTTATTTATCAGCCAGAAACCAACATGACTTGTGACTGCTTTACCTGATACATAATCTCCAAACCAGCAGATACAAAACCATCCAAATGTCAACTAAATGCAACTCCGCTAACCTCTTTTAATTCTTTGGTATTTTTTGGCACTCAGTAGTACTAGCAGATACCCCCTCCATGTTGGGATCTATCACAACACTGAAGTCTCCCTTCACATTATCATAGCTCTGATCTTGTTGACCATGGCTCTCAAAGGGTTCATATTGTCTTCATTAGGCCTATAACAATTTAATACTATAATAGTATCTATGCTTGAGCTTATTGTTACTACTAGCAAACTCCCTTGTCCATCTTTAGTTACCTTCTATATTGTCCAGTTGAGTGATCAGTGGATCAAGATCACAATCCATCTCTTGGATGAAAATATGCTTGAAAGTAGATGGGCCCCTTCCAATCAGAAGAATATTTTCACCTCTTGGTTCTATTTAATTTTTGTTGTTAAAAATGAGATGGGCCTTGGACTTAACGAGTATTTCGACAGCCTGAACCTTAATCTCAATGGACACTGCCTTTACATTCTAAGATAGACAACAGACTTCCCTGACTTGTGATGACGAAACATTATATTGGATAGCATCAGTCCTAGTCACTTGCCCCATAAATACATCCTGCCCTGCCACAGATACCAGCTGTTACAAATCAAACCTCAGTGATGAAACCCTCTAAGTACATGCTCTAATGTACTGGACAAAATGCATGTGATGGAGTTCAAATCTATAATCTTTCCTCAAAAAGGCTGGCCATATAACTACTAACAAAGAAACACCTAGAGAGAGCACAATGCATCTTAATAAGAGAAGAGTCATAACTGGCTTGAGAAATACATATTAAGTGTCTCTATCCCTGGACTGTAAAACTCACCCAAGTAATATCACCCCTACCACATTTTCCAGCAGACACTGATACCTATATAGCTAGTTAAATACATGTCAAGTATTAGCCATCAGGTAAAGATAGCCAGTTCACTAGCATTATACCCTATTCTGAGGAAATCCATATCCCTAAGCTAAGGCCAGAATTAATTTCTGTTGTAAGATTATAAAGGGAGGGAGGTAAGAATTAATCAGTAAATCAAAGAACAATTAGCATATTTTAGCTACCTGTTTGCAGATAAGCATACTCACCCATATATATTCTACAACCTGCAAAACAAAACAAAAAAAAAAAACAGAAACAAAAAAGGAAGGAAAACAACAACAAATCAAGAACATACATGTTACAGCCCATTACCTCAAGACAGTTGCCTTAGTATATAGAACACCATCCCGATGTCCATTTGTGCCTTCTGTAGCACATTTCCTCCGCTAGTCACCCTTCCTCCCTGTGAACAAATAAATAATTCCATCACAAACACAATTTAAAGTCATCATGTCCTACTCAATCCACTCAAGTCTGGTGAGATATTTCCTTAAATATCCAAGTGAAATTCAGTCCATGACTATTCCAAGGATTCAATCTAATCAGTTGAAATCTCAAGGCCCAAGAATGAGTAACTACTCTGGGACTCTAGTCTGCACATGTGCCCAAACCACAATAATCTGTTCTCTTTGACTTTCTCTGGCAACTAAATACTAAAGGATATATACTCATAGATGCACCCTCGTTTCTTGTGTGGTTTATTCAAGAGTCCCATCCAAAATTCTAATGATACATTTTTGCTTAGTTAATACAAACATAAAATTTTTATAATTTTTTAAATATTTTATATTAATCTTACATAATAAAATCCATTAGTAAGAAATTCATAATTATTTAGTGTGAAATTCATAATTATTTGACCTCCTGCTGTCATATATTATTTTTTGCCAAAAAGCCACAAACTTTATTTAAATAATCTTATAATTGACCATCCAAATAAACAGAAAGATAACAAGCACAAACATATTAGATAAAGGTATGTAGTCATAACAAAACAATTGTATACAGTTTTTCTCGGGTCTATATCACTTCATTGAAATCGTAATTTAGCGAATCCCTCTTCATCGAACCCAAATGCATGAAACCTCATTTCAACAAATGATCGTTTCAGCGAACTTTCACATAGGGAAAGAAAGCAGTCGGCCATCATTGGGAATATTCCCTTTTCCACACTCTAGTGCGATCTTGGAGTTGGTTTAGTTAGGGGGTGGGGGCACAGCCCCCCCCACATTGGGGTGGGCAAAGCCCCCCACTTAGCCGAATTTAAGATTTTGTAGGTTTTTTGGTATGGTTGGTAGCTGACTGACTAGTTTCTTTCCCTGTGTGAAGGTTTGCTGAAACGATCATTTATTCAAGTGAGCTTTCACTCAATTGTGTTTGATAAATAGGGATTCACTAAAGAGAGATTTCATTGAAGTGATACAGACCCACTTTCCTCTATCCTTTTCATGTGTCCATTACATACATTCTTTCTCATGGTACATTTTCAAATGCACATTGTTCCAGCGTTTTAACTTATAGCTCACCTTGTGAAAAGTGTCCTTCTAACTTACGGGTATATTATTCCAATGCTAGAAAATAAGCTCTACCATAGTCAAAATGACATTGTGTATCCAAAAGAACTATGTTACATGCAGATTACAGCTGCTGTCTTATTTTACACCTCAAAATGAGAGTTTATACCTCACTAGAGATATGGAGTACTGTACTGTATTACACATCAAATGTCTGCAACTTCTTATTACACAATAGAAAGGTATTCCTATGCTTTTTGTATTCTTTGACAAGCAATTTTGGGAAACATCTGTTATGGTATAACATTTAGGCTTAAGAGAGTTATTTCAAATATTTGGTAACCTCTGACATTCAGCCAAAACCTACATGAAAATAATTTACTCTAATGTAACAGTGAAATGAGCATGGGGATCGTAATGTAGACAACTGCAATATATTATTTTATTCTCTGAATTCTGGCAGTAATTTAAACAGAATGATAGAAAAGCTACATAGACATGTCTGGCCTGTTCTTTACTTATGAGTTCATTTGCAGATGCGCCATTGAGGGTCCATCAGTGTTGTACAGCATATTTAAAGCTTCAACACAACAGACTACACTAAAAGAGATTCCATTCTATAGAGATATACATGTATGCAGCTAAACCTTATATGTACACAAGCATGCCTGTTGTTTCAGTATCCAAGGCTGTTTTTTAAACATACAAAGCTATTTGTTATAGGACAATTCATTACTGCCTTCTGCTTTTTGAGATACACATTCTTTGTGAGTAATTGTAATGCAAGTCAAAAAATCACAGCATGTACCTGACCTGAGAAGTTTTCCATACTGGTAGAAACTGGAAATTATATACTAACAAGTGTTAAATGTGATTTGTTTGCAGATGATATTGTGAACTGTTGTGAGAGTAGGCAACAGGTGGAGGAGACCCTGGAGAGGTGGAGATATGCTCTAGAGAGAAGAGGAATGAAGGTCAGCAGGACTAAGACAGAATATATGTGTGTGAATGAAAAAGAGGATAGAGGAATGATGAACATACAGGGAGTAGAGTTGGTGAAGGTAGATGAGTTTAAATACTTGGGATAAGCAGTTCAGAGTAATGGTGAGTGTGAAAGAGAGATGAAGAAGAGAGTACAGGCAGGGTGGATTAGACAGAGAAGAGTGTCAGGAGTGATTTGTGACAGATGAGTACCAGTAAGAGTGAAAGGGAAGGTCTACAAGAGAGCAGTGAGACCGGCTATGTTATATGTGTTGGAGACAGTGGCATTGACAAAAAGGCTGGAGTCAGAGCTGGACGTGGCAGAGTTAAAGATGTTAAGATTTGCACTGGGGGTGACAAGGGTGGACAGGATTAGGAATACGTATATTAGAGGGTCAGCCCAGGTTGGAAGGTTTGGAGACAAAGCCAGAGAGACAAGATTACATTGGTTTGGACTTGTGCTGAGGAGGGATGCAGAGTGTACTGGGAAAAAGATGCTGAGGATGAAACTGCCAGGTAACAGGAAAAGAGGAAGGCCTAAGATAAAGTTTATGGATGTGGTAAGAGAGGACATGCAGGTGGTTGGTGAGACAGAGCAAGATGTAGAGGACAGGAAGAAATGGAAACAGATGATCCGCTGTGGCGACCCTTAACGGAAGCAGCCGAAAGAAGAAGAAGAAGAAGAAGTGTTAAATGTGATTAAGGTTGAGAATTGCTCTTTCCATTGACAGAGAAATTTGTGTGAGGATATGCACTGTCGGGGGTGTGGCTGAGCCTTTTTAAGCAAGAGAGTGAGATTTTCAGCCAGTTTTAGTGGAGTGGCTAAATTGTCAACTGATAATTTTACAGGCTGTTTGCAATCTGCGACTTTGGTTGGAATATCGTGAGATGAGCATGCTAAGGTAAATTAATTTCAGCTTCTCAAAATAGGAAGCATAATATTGAGGATTCTTGATAGACATTTTAGCATTTTATATGGGTTTGGGAAGCAACCAACCCATGTTGATATCTCACTTTCTGTAAAAATAAATTAATGAACTAAATCAATAAAAGAAACATTTTTGAAAAGGATGGGAAAGCTTTTGGTTGATATTATTTTTTGATTAACATGCATGAGTATCTCTTGTCTGTGGTGAGGTTGGTTATCTGGTTTTTATTCCTTTCTTAGGGGTTTCCTTGCTTCAGGGTTACTCCGCAGTGTGCTTAATGTGCTCTACCCTGGATATCTTTAAGGCATCAGGGATAAGCAGATTTTGGTTGTTTAATGTTTTCATCTGTCATTTGAAATAGACATAAGGAAGGATTGTATTTCTCTTCTGAGGAGACAGTATTGGTCATAGCAGTTAATGTTGTGTCTCATTTTTGTATCATGTTTTATTATACATAAGGGGCCACCCTGATGCTCAGAATAACAGGTATGGGATTCTATCCTAAGTGTACCGACTCACTGTATTGCAGCTGCGTGTTTCTCCCACCTTTACTAATTTCTTGTCAGATAGGCAAGAATTTCAAGTGCTTTCTACAAAGTTGGGAATTCCAGTCCGCATTGTTTTTTGTTTCATTTCAAAACAGGAGCATCTTGGCACTCAATTAAGGAATTTTCTTATTAAAAGAGAAGAAGAAACATGCATTTTGTTAGGTTGTTTTACCAGGCACACTTTTATAACATTAGTACTATTAACTCTAGTCTTTGTAGTATAAAAGAGTGTGAATTATATAAATGCACAAGCAAGGAGAATTTTATAACCCTAATTAATTAGTAGTAGTTATTAAATGGCATTTGCCATCCTTGTTGCAAAGCCAACAATTTAAAAAAAGTAAGAAAAAGGTTTGAGGTAAAATCCTGGTTTGCTGTAAATATCAGAGACAGTTTAATGGATGTCAACCTACTTGATATTTTTGTTGATAGTCATCATTGATTCCGGCCACCCACCCCCAATTTCTACTTACGTTTTGAACTAACAGTACATGGGCAACATGGACCTCTATTGTAAGGGTATTAACAATTCATTCACCTCCTGTTTCCCTCATTTTATAAGGACTATAAAACACATAGGTGAGCCAATAATCAGTGACATGCTGAATTTCTAGGAATAGTTCTGCGTTATGGATGCAAGCTTTGTCACCAGTATATTAACTGTTCTTTGGTGGATTGGTAGCAAGTATTAAGTACATAGTTGTGGTACAGAGCAATGAATTGAGGGTTTTAATCCTACAGTTGAAGGGTTCAAGCTCTGTGCAAGACAAACGCTGTATTTCTTATGGTGAAAAAGAAACATATGTTGGGGATTATTGTTGCCATTTAATAGTTTGGATTTGTTCACATTTATAGTAGGATAGTTTTCTTTTGTGTATATGTGTGTGTGGGGTGGGGGATGTTATTTGTGGTGAATTCTTTGCCACGTCCATACTCTTTCTTGATGATAAAGGGTAATAGGTGATATCTCTTTTGTTTACTTCTGGCATACAATTCTTAATTGTTTGGTGGAGAGAGAGAGAGAGTGAAAGAACTGGATCATTGTCCTTTGGATTTACTTATGATGTTATTTTCTTTTCAATGTTCCATAGGTTCATAGGTTCATAGATTAGTACTAGGCTAACTGCCCTTGCGAGCCATTTTAAGCCTAGCTAATTATCCCTTGTGAGACTCAAACCCTGCACCTTGTGTTTGTAAGTCAAACACCTTAACCATTAGGCCACACTCCCAAACCCACTTGCATCAAACAATGTATATATGTGCAAATTCAATAAAGCTTACACTGTGATATTTTCTGTGCTCGCATCACTACCAAATGCGAACAGAGGCGTAGCAAAATTTACATTCAGTAAACTCCCTGTAGGGGTGCTCAAACATGTGCATTCACTCACACCAACAGGAAGATTCATAGAATGCAAATTTTGGCATAAGTAGCTGAATTTTGTATTAATGAAGCAGAACAACATGGTGGAGTGATCCAACAACCCTACAGACAACTGTGTAAGCTCCGTGTCCATGTTGGAAGTGTATGCAAAAATTTTCCATGTACTGAAGCCTACATGCATGCAAGGGCATACAGAAGTCCTGAAATATGGACAGAATGCCCATAAAAAGGTAAGATTAATACCCTGCATTGCATCTTTAAATCCGTGCACCTGTACTATTGCTCAGCTTATACAGCTACTATCAGTGTGGTTTCCAGCTTGGCAGTATGGTTATTATGTAAATGATGTAAAACGTGAGTGGACATGCTGAATCACAAAAATCAGGGACCATGTGGGGCTGTACACTTTGTGTAAGCTCCTATATGGTGCGTGTTTTCCATGAAGGAGAATTTTGAGCATCTCACAAACCCAGTAAGCGGGGTTGCACTTCACTAATTACCTCCAGTCCTGTGACGATGACTGTCAGGTGTTGGACTACAATACATATAGCCTTGAGTTCAAGTACAGGCAATGTCGACTTTTAATCCTACTGTGCTGGCCTTGTAGTTCATAGATATGAAGTACAATTATCCATAATTACTGTATTCTATAAGTACCATGACCAAAGCGATGGTATTATAAAATGTTTCACATGATTTGGTGTCATTATGTGTAGCTCCACTCTGCTGTGCGTCACTGCACAGTCTGCAACAGTGTGTACTGCAATAGAACTTCTAAATCCTGTCAATTCCACCCTAAGTAGGTGAATGTCATTTAAAGCAGCCAACACCAGATGGTGGTCCTAATCAAACAATGTATAAAGTATGCATACAACCTACAGTTTAATCTTCCCTCAATACTTCAACAACATTGGAGTACTAACTTGGAACTTTTAACTGACATAATGCTAGGGGCTGCTGCAGCTATTCTATATTTGTATGTGCTCGAGGCTGAAGCCAGTGCTGCTGGTGCTGTCAATAGGCCAAGGCCGAGAAGAAGGACAGTGTTCAGGCCTAGGGTGACCTATCAGGTACTACATGATCTACAGATAGTAGAGAGCTACAGGGTGGATAGGGATACATTACAAGAACTCTGTGAGCTCTGTCAGCTTCAACTCACAGCCAGAGCCAACTGAGGTAAACCCATCCCAGTGGAAACTAAGGTATGTATAGCCCTTAGAATATTAGCTACAGGTACTTTTCAAAGACCAACTTATGACATTATGTGGGTGGTACAGGCATCAGCATCCATGATACTCCACCAATTCCTGGATGCTATGCTATGCTAATACATGCCAGTGAACACATATTCTTTCCCTTACTGCTGAGGAAAGAAGCAGCAATATGCAACACTTCTATCATGTAGCGCACTACCCTGAAGTACTGGGTGCCATAGATTGCACTCATGTACACATCAAGGCACAGCCAAGTGAGCAGGGTAGAATCTACATCATCTGCAAGGAATACTATTCCATCAACTCTAAGCTGTGTGCAATGCCCAGGGCTTTATTTTAAATGTGTTTGCTGGGAATCCTGACAGTTATCATGACTCCCATATCTGGCACACATCACAGATGTATAAGAGATTTTTGCTAGGAGGGAGATCCCACAGGGCCATTTACTGGGGGATGCTGTCTTATGACCTGGAATCATGGATGATGACACCAATCAAAAATGCACATACACCCAAGGAAGAATGTCATATTGAGACACACGCACAAACTAGGACATAGGGTGTGTATTTGGGTTTCTGAAGTCACAGTTCCAGTGCCTAGATATATCCGGTGGAGCCTTGCAGTATACTCCAAGCACATGTACAGAAATGTTCACAGTTTGTCCTATGCTGCACAATGTGCTCCTGTGGAGACAGCTGCAACAAGATCAGCAAGGGGGACAAGCACACATTCCCCACCAGTGCCTAGGGCATTACTAGCCAGTCACAGGAGGACTCATAGGAGGAACCCCCAGTTTCTGTCCCTGTAGGTGAATGTAGGTGGGCTCAGTATGCCCTTGCTTTGGCTAAGAGACAATGCCTAGCACATTCACTGACCACCCAGGGTCCAACACCTTCCTCCTACTCACCTACATATACTAAAATTGATGTCAGGCAACTGACACAACCTTTATATACATGTATTGGCTTGCATCAGACAGAGTCAGCCCTCAACTAATGCTGTGTCATCCGATGCATATGCAAGGTAAGGCATGAACCTAGACTGTAGTGTTGAACACTTTAAATACATATCCTCTAAGATGTCTTATCTTGTTACAGTATGCAAATATATAGTGGTGCTTTTGTAGATAAATTAAGTTAACATGTGAGTACACACACCTATATTACTAGCATGTTACCATGCGAGATTGTTATGAATTAGGCATGAAACACTCAGAGTGCAAACACAGCTGAATGCTGTTACTTACATCATGCAAGAGAGATGTTAAGAATTAACTCCACTCCCTTCTTTGTCTGACTTCAGGCTGCTTTGTATCCTGACAGAAAATGCCTCCCTCCCACCTCTATTCCCAGGATAGTATGACATACAGACAGATGTATAATTATTCTGATCTGTTTGGCAGGAGTTGTGTCTACTAACTGGTATGTGTCCAGATAAAAGTCACAGATGTACTTGTACAATATAGTGTGCATGGCTTGAGAGCAGTGTACAGTTTTTATGAAGATGGATGTGTGAGGAATGACCCCAGTTTAGAAAGCAGCTTCTGTGGTCAAAAGGACTAAGGCAGCCATGCTTCTTGATAAAGCTTTAATGGTGTTTTGTGTTCTAATCCTGATGTATGTTGAAGTATAGGAGGTGTTTTTGCTGAAGTTTGTGTTTGTACAGACTGTGACTTTGTGTCCCATAATGTTTTAATCTGAATATTTTTAGTACACATTTTCACAATGCGGCATTTGCTGCAAACAGTTTTAATAATGCTGAATTATTTTCTGCAAAGCGCAAAACTGTAGAGCAAGGAAATATACAGAAAATAGTTGTACATTGCCAGCAGCAATTGAGAAACCACAGCCTGGAGTATTGAGAGGAGTGGTCTGCAATAAGATATATATACATTACATAATATGAAGAGTAGCTGTTGGCAATGTACCTCTTGTTTGCACACTGCTTAACATCGCTCAGACAGGTAGAGGACAAAAATGCGCATGTGTCTGCATTTAGTGCAATACTCATTACATTTTCACTATATATAACTATCATAGCTCTAAACTGTCCCAATTAAAGAGGAATGTCCATACAGTAACATAATTTTTGTAGTCTGTTCCCCATAAAATGTTGGTTTCTAAAACATTATTGCTAAATCATTAAGAAGTAAGTCAGGAAATGACATACATTTCAGTTATGGATGACATACCTTTCAGAAAATGCATGCTAATGCAAAACCATTATTCATAGGATCATAAGATCATAGGATCATACGAAGTTACTAGGCTATTGGTCCTGAGGCCCTTACAAGCCTAGCCAAGAATTAGCCCATGCTCCAACATTGTAAGTTTGTAAGGGCAATATCTCAACATTCGCTGTATTAATTATGGCTTTGTGCAGATTTTGAGTTCTATGAGGTTGAGAGGCATGCTAAATATTACACCACATACATAGATCTGTGTTCTCACTTTTCTATATTTCCAAGATCTGGAAACATTGCAAAATGAGGGCACAGTGTAACTATCTATAAAGACAGTTAATAAACATCCTTATGTGTTTCCTCGCAACCAACCTCAACAGCAAT
The DNA here is from genome assembly GCF_019279795.1 of Protopterus annectens. NCBI lineage: Eukaryota > Metazoa > Chordata > Ceratodontiformes > Protopteridae > Protopterus > Protopterus annectens. The sequence continues at coordinate 1,656,854,276 of NC_056743.1, forward strand.
CAGTACAACCATGGGATCTCCTTAATTCGATAGCACATACATCTAACACAAAGCAAAGGTGCAATAATTTTGTGTGCTCCCTCATGGACATGTTGATAATATTGTGCTCAAAGACTTGTGCTGCCAAAGGAAAACATCCAAATATGCTCAATAAGGGATGTGTGCTGTTACACAGATATGGCTTCTAAACAGTGTACTACTGTTACTGCACTATCCTGAGATGACACAAAGGAGCAATGTGCCTATGCAAGCCTTCCAAGCTGCTGTTCCCTACATCTCTTGATGATGCCATCTACTATAAGATCACATTAAGTCATGTTACATTCAGACATGTGCATTGGTGTTTGTGTTAAAATGGTGTCCCTTATTCTGTGCACACAGATAGGTAGGCGGCTTGTTGTCACTGTAGTAGTGTGTGCGCATCTGTCACCATAAAGATTAGTGGCAATGTGAGTCCAACACTGCCTTGGAGACTGCCATGGATTTGCATTGCTTTTGTGCTTGCAAAAAACATCCTTATGTCTAGCACTCTTCCAACCTCCTGCTGATGTCACCAATTCTAAGATTATCTGCAGGTCTACTACATTTAGACTTGTGCTGTGGCACATGCCTAAAGTACATGTTGTCTAGTCTGTATGCCTAGCTCGATAGTGGTTCTAACCTCACTACAGCCAACTTTATGCATGTCTGTCTCTATTATGAAGACAATGACTGTGTCTTCAACACTGCCTTTGAGACTGTCATGGTTATGCATCACTTTTGTACTTGCAAAACATATATATTTATGACTAGCAGTCCTCCAACCTCCTGTCCCCTCAGGGCCTGCTGATGTCATCTAGTATAAGATCAACCTGCAGTGCTGTAAAAGTCAGACTTGTCCCATGGTGTGTGCCTTAAGTGCTGTGTTCTTTACCTAGACAGGTAGGGGTTCTAATCTCACTACAAAACACTTTGTGTGTGTGTTTGCATTTGTCTCCATTACAAGGACTGTACGTGTGTATTTAACACTGCCTTGAAGACTGGCTTGGTTAGGCATTGCTTTTGTGCTTGGAAGAAAAAAACTCCTTATATACATCAGTCCTCCAGCCTCCTGTCCTCAGCTGGGCCTGCTGATGTCATCTACTATAAGATCATCTGCAGGGCTGTTAAAGTCAGACGTGCCATGGTTCATGTCTTAGGTACTGTTTTCTCTAGTTTGCAAACCTAGACAGGTAACAGTTCTACTCTCACCATAGTCAATTTGGTGTCTGTTTGTGTGATGTGCTGTTGGAAGTAATATAGATCTTTTACTGCAACATATGGTACAATATCCTCCTGTATTCAACAGACTCAGCTGATGTCTTCAGCTAATTTAGATTATGGGATAAGTATTGCTCACAGCAGGCCATGGGGACACAATGGTCTGGTAGACAAGTAGATGTCACCTCATGCAATGTAATACAGATAACAGTGACACTCCTTTCATGCTATGCACTAATATCATGACATCTATTTGCAATGGTGATGGTTAGGTTAACACAGGAGATCACATAGGGTCCCCATGAACTATGATGTCTGTGTATGATATTGCGATCAGGGAACATGTGTAGGAGACCCTGGACAGGCAAAGTTGTGCTATACAGAGTTGAGAAATGAATGGCATAAGGACTAATACAGAATATATGTCTGTGAATGACAGGGAGGATAGATGAATGGTGAGAATGCAAGTACTGCAGTTGTTGAAGGCATATGTTATTAAATACATGGGAGCTAAAGTACACACTAATGCTGAGTGTGGAATGGAGGTGAAGAAGATAGTGCATGCATGGTAGAGTGGGTGTAGGAGAGTGTGTGGACTGATTTGTGACAGACAGGTACTGATAACAATGAAAGGTAATGTCTACAAGAGTGTACTGCCAACAGCTATGTGATATGGTTTGGTGACAGTGGCACTGACAAAAATACAGGAGTCATAAAAAGAGCTGGAAGAGTTTCAGGTGTTAGGATTTGCATTGGTTGTGCTGAGGCTGGACAGGATTAATAATCAGTATATGACAGTGTCACACATAGTTGTACGGTTTGTACACAAGGGCAGAGAGCAGAGATTGCATTGCTTTGGGCATGTGCTTAGGAGGTGTGCTAGGTACACTTGGGGATGGATGCTGAGGATGGAGCTGGCAGGTAAGGAGAAAACAGTAAGGCCTAATATTAAGTTAATGGATGTGGTGACTGAGGGTAGGCAGGTGGTTGTTGTGACAGAACAAGATGCAGAGGAAAGGAAGAAATGGAAGCAGATGATGTGCTGAGGCAAACCATTATGGCAGTAGCCAAAAGAGTAAGAGCATTAGGATGACATATGTTTTTATAGGGCTCACATCTGTACACTGCTGGCAAGTGTGTACAGTAGGGGTCTCTATTTGATGATTACTGTTTCTGGACCTAGTGTGAGCTATAGCAGTGAATCCTTGGATTACCTGCTCTGTTGTGGTGTATGTGCAGACACATTAACACTTTGCCATCATATATACAGATATGACAATATTATTTTCAAATAGACTTGGTTGCTGTCATGTTGCAGAGCAGATCCTCAACAGCTCTAGTTAGCTGTCAAACTTCTGTTACATAACAAGCAGCAATTAAAACACCTACCAATCAATGATAGGACTATAGATCTACCTTATGAATGACCTCAGAATGTACGCACCATCAGTTACTCACCAGAAAATACCACTCATGTCACATATTCCCCTCCTTTTAGCAGTCTCTATCCAGATACCAGGTTCAAACCTCTGATACTCACCTATAGGTTTCTCCCTTTCCCCCTGCAACACTAGTTGACATGATTTTATTCACCAGTGCATATGATGCCTCATGTGGACAAAGTCACATGCACAAACATAAGTGGATGTTGCAAAATGAAACAGCATGGAAGAGATAGTGTACTACCCCCACAACGGTCTGTAATATATCAGACCTGTTTGTCAACTATATGACCGAACAATGTCATGGCACATGTGTAGTGTGTATGTTGTTAATCCAACCATAACACAGTATGTGTACAGTTTGGAATACCTAATGAACCCCCTAAGTGAGGACTCAGGTTCAAAAATATCATCCAAGTTACCTACATCTTCCTAACTGATGGGATACCCAATGTCCAAGCTCAAGTTTACACAAAGGACATTGACAGCTGGTCTAAGCTACACCCTGATTCCTTGACTACAAATCTACACAAATGTATACACATAACCGTGCCTGATATGCTCTAAGGCAGATCCGCTGGGAATTGCACTCCATAATGATGGATGTTTGTCAGTGCTGCATTCTACAGTAAGTGACAGCAGCTGCTGTTTAAAAATACTACACATACAAAACAGTCTGGGAAGCCAACTCACCTCGATGCATTATAAACAGTGAGACACCTTGAAGACTTGAAGTATCCTCATATAGAAACTACGGTAATAATTAATGACACATATCCAGGCATAACCATAGGCCTGCAGTCATTTATAGCTGCAAAATAAAATATATCACTCAGATGTATATTGTAGTAATTCTGAATGGTATTGCACATACTGACCCACTGAGAATTCCACACCTGCTGGTAGAAACAGGTGGCTGTAAAGTGTCTTCCTGCACAACACCAAGCTTACTGCATGGCTGCATTATCCCATCCAAACCATGGTATGTTCAAAAAGCTAGGTATTACTTCTCACTCCAATACGTGAATTACAGAATCCATGTCACCAGATGACATTCTGGCTTGTGTTGTTCATGTGCTGCAACAGTGAGCTAAGGAACTAGGCTCCATATTCATCAGCGGCCTGAGTAGTGCTGTTGTCCACAATGAATGGAATAAAGTGACTATTTTCCACCAACACAATGTAGGATAGGCAACATGCAAATGGGATTATACTCCCATAACTACATTCAAGATTTGCTTTAAGACAATGGAAACAATATGCAAGCATCTCACACAAAAAGAACATAGGTGACCTCGAAACACTGCATCTGTTCCAGTTATCTATTCTTATGGTTAGCTTGTGCCTGCAAAAACTGTGTGAAATCCAGGCTGTGAACAGACACATACAAGGTTGTGCACTCACTCTAACTTGACCTGGACCGGTACCTCAGTGCTATCCAACATTTGTTCCCACTGAGAAACTAACCAAGGTGAATATCACACCTTCTGTTAACAGGCGGGTTGCAAATCGGATTGCAGACCAACAAATCAGAGTCAAAGTGGGAGACCTTACCTCAAGCAGCTGATCTGTCACCTTTGTGGTAACAGATGTGTCAGTGCTGTCTCCCCTCTTGTTTACCATATACATATCAAAAGTCTCAAAAGAAAGCAGAGGATGTGTGGCTAAAAATGTTAGTGCCACTAATGACTGCTGACAAAGCCATGGGTGTTATAACAACTGCACAAACATGTATCATCATACCCTGTGTTAATACATGTTCCTATTTATTTAAAGAAAAATAACAGAGTACAGTATACACCGATTATGCATTAAGATATCTTTAAACACATGTCAACTGACAAATGTGTGTACTGTGGGAGGAAGGCATCCTGTATCCTACATCTGATTGCGGAAGGCATAACATTGACCAAAAGTGTGTCATTCCCCCATACTCATTCATCATCAGCCCTATTGATATATATAATCCTCCAATTGATAAATATTGTCCCAGACACCAGCAGGAAGTTGACAGACATCAGTCATCTCAGAGTATGAAAACATCAGAGTCTCCAACATGTCTCTTCTGTGGGCAGTAGCTGCCAGTGTATGCATTATGAAATATATAGCTTAGAGACAGAATATTGAATTAATGTATGGCCATCTTTGGATCAAATGAGATGAATATGCTGCACATCCATAAGTCATATGGGACCACAGCCACCTGTTCCAGGGAATGCAATGTACAGTATGACATACATAGGACATGCAGGACAGAAATATGTTTCATAGGTTGTCACTTCATCTGCATTAGGACTCCAATTGTATGTCATGCAGAGCACATCCATAAACCTGTTTTAGCACAAGCTGTCAGACTTCATGTGAAAATGTTATCTGCCATGCATCATTGATGATTCTATGCTGGACATGGATGGTCCTCTCTGTAAGACTCATGGGCATGCATTAGATATGCCATTGTATAGCATATTCTGATGTATCGGCTACAGGTGTAAACACCATTAGGGCAATACCTCTGTTGCACCCTATTAACCATGGAATATATAGTGATGTGCATGAGAAAAACAAAACATTATACTGTATTACTGATGTGAGCTTTGTCTGTAGTGCAGACATACTATCCAGAGCTCAGAATCTAATGGGTTATCTTTTGATGTGCACACATAAGTTAGCAGTAAACAATCCTGAAAAAGAGGGTTAGATATATTAATGAGACACATGTCATTGACTGACCTCACAAGCCTTACAAAAGAATGAACTAGAAAGTAGAGGAATTATTATGCTAGCAGTTGTCTAACTGGCTAAGTACAATAGAAGTGACAGTTACAATAATCAGGACAACAGAGCAAATGGACATATGAAATACATAATAAATGTAGGTAGTCACCCTGTGCATCAGACACATATTGTCAGTATCCCTGAAGGCAAAAGATAGGCAACAGGGGTGTGGCACAATCATCATTTGCACAGGGTGGTTTGTGGGGGTACAGGAGGCCTAGGCTGACACAAAAGATTAGTGAGTATGTGTGTGTGGTGTGTGTGTGTGTGTGTGTGTGTGTGTGTGTGTGTGTGTGTGTGTGTGTGTGTGTGTGTGTGTCAGTAAGGGTAACAGCCAACAGGGAACATGTAGATGTAGCGCGTGTGTCACTAGGTACCCTAAATGTGACATTGGTGTGTGAGTTTCTACATGAGCACAGCCAAGCTCATTGCTAGCACTATGTGTCTGTATGTCAGACAGCTGTGAGCTATGCATGGTAGAGTTGACAATTCATCTTCCCCACCCCTGACCAAGAGATTTGGCTCTGGCAAGAGTTGCACTGGCACATCTATGCCCAAGGTCAGATGGTGTGCTACTACCTGAAGGTGACTGTTGTCTGCTGGATGTCTTCCCTTCATGGGAATGGCCAGGACCAAGACCCCATGGTCTGCTATGGCTGGATGTGGACAGCTCTACTGCCACTATTGGAGGTTGATCGGGCACGGCTCCATTGGTTCTCAGCAGAGGTTGCTGCTGACCTAGACCCATGAGGTTGACTTTCTCCTCCCAGCAGACTTTCCAGCTCAGACAATGTGCCTTCCATAACAGATGCTCTGTTCTCCCTCAAGGCCACATCCCATCAATACATGTCATTGAACCGATCCAGTTAATCAACAACATGGTGGTGGCAGTCATGGATGTCAGACTGTGCTGCATCTAAAACCCAAGCATTCTACTGGAGTGAAATTCTGAATGTGCCTGTGCCTCCATTATGGCCCAAAACATATATTGAGTGCCACATGAAGACATACCTGCACCAAGTGGTGGAGGGACAGCAGGCCTCTGACCAGTACCCCTATCAATCCACCAGTGTGGCACATCACCGACAGTTCTGTTATGGACAGTGTCAACAGGCCCAGAGGCCATGGCAGCCACACTTCCCTGGTCTACTTCCTCGCCCTCCAACCATCCAATATGCATGGCCTCAGCGGTACTGGTATATGTAGGCATGCTGGCTGCATCTGGCGATCCTGAGTGTGGGTGCTGGATATCAACATCTGTGTAAGGTTCAGCCTCTGCAACCCCCGACCGTGCCTCACTTTGGCCACCATCATCATTAGGCTCTGATGAAACACTGACATCAGGTGGTGCAGGGGACACAGAACTACTGCCATGTTCACCTGTGGCTAAAAAAAAAAAAAAGGACAACATTAATACCTGCACTACTATGCTACACTTTACACTGCTATCACTATTATGGATATTTAAACCTGTCAATGACTTACAGTGAGAAGTGTAGACAAAGGCTTAAATAGTGTTTGAACAAAGGCTAAAGAAAGGGGACAAATGCTACATAATATGCTCCTACAAATGAATACAACTGATGTAATAACTGGTTTTGCTTCACCATGACATATCTGAAGGGTATGCCATTTGAATGCGGGATCTGTCTCTGATAATTCAATGTTTGCTATCATTACCGACTTTCAGTAATCTGACATTCAAGCACCATTATTTTAAATACAGGCTTGCAAGATGATTACCAAACTGTGACATTCAGAAAAAAAACCTGTGCAGGGGACAGGTATACCAACAGTACTGAAATACATACAGCAGGCCTGAGAGAACAGTACAGCAGATATGTTTTAATAGATGTATATACAGTACAGGAAAAATGTAGTCCACTTACCGATTGCTGCAGCCCTTGCATGTTGAATCTCTGATGGTTCTAGGAAAAATAGAGGAAGACATAATGGTGGCAGCACCATACATTTAACTGTACAAAAGGGGTTAATACTTTTACTCATCTATATGTACACTCAAATACATGTTATCAAGAATGTGGCTAACATACTTTACATGAGCATGACACTGCAGCAGCTATCTGATATACCCCAAAACAACACACATATAGCTTGACACAACTATATACACTTATGAGAGAATGCAGAAATATTTTGATGATGAAGTTGCAAAGCATATCTGGCAGCCTCTCATGTGATGCGGGAGTGGCACCCACCTCCAGAACATATTGGCACAAGGATGACTGGGAGCTATCCTGTGTGTAGATGTGTGTCATGAATCCCTCTGTGGCAGTTAAAGGACCTGAACACTGCAGTTATCTCACCTGCACCCCACCAATAAAGTAACCTGCCACACATTAAAACTACATACAGTATTACAGACTGACTGCAAATGTATTTTACAGATGGTCTAAGACAGCCTACCTGGATGCTCTTCTTGAGTAGCAGGATTGGTATTGACATCAAGGACATATTGGCTGTCGGACCGCTAGGAGTTTTCCTGTGTGGCAATAATCACCAGGAATTTTTCGGTGGTACTGAGGGGTTCTTCTGCTGTGGACCCACCATTGTTGACTTCACAATCTTGTGCCATGTCAGCTGCATGTCTTGTTACTGCAAGTATCATGTCAATAGTGCTGTGATGCACCTGCTCATACGTGTGACTCTGCCTGCACAATCTGTTGAGATTTCTGACAAGGTCTTCCCACAGTTCTGCATGCTCAGCCATTCTTTGCCTCCGTCTTTGACAGCAGGACCTCATGGTGTTGCCTTAATGCATCTATGATCAGCTTATTTTCGGCCTCAGAGAATGGGGGTCTCCATCTTGGAGGCATACTGTTTACTGAAAGACAAAATAATGATACCACATATAATGATCTCATAAGTACAAATGGTTATACAGATTATGCAGTAAAGGAAGGCTCCCACTCCTCAAAAGGGAGTACACTCTACATATTTAAAATTGTGCAGTAAATAGCAAGGGTGGTTACAAAATTAAGTGAGTAAGAAGAACATAATATTATTTATAAAAGGATTATGTCCCACAACCAACATAACATTGTACTCTAGTGTTTACATAGCAGAACTTCATCTCTCTCCCCACCCCAAATAACATAACAATACCAGGGTCAGGAACAATGTTAAGCGAACAATGGGGAAATGTTAAAGGTACTATAAAAATATCCTGCCATTGGAGCATATGTACATATGTATCACACAGCATTAAATGTTATGCCTCCCCTACAGCCTTTGTATCTCTCACATGTCTGATAAAGAGGGTCATGTTATGATTATATTTCTAACAAATGCATACAGAATTACTTCACATGTATTGTTATCTGCTTTCCAACACTGACATTATTTAGGTAACAAGATGATTGCATACCTAATAGAGTGCAATACTCTTCTGTTGAAATATATTAAATACAAGGAAACGTGTTTCTCAGTTGCAAGCATGTATTAACTCTTGCCAACATCGGTTTACCCAGCTACTCATTTGCCTTTTTATACTGGAGAACATCAATAATTGATTGCATGCATTCTACTCTGGGCTTCACAGATGCTAATTATGGCATACACAGCTGAATTGCATGGTAATCAGCCAATCCTGCAGAGCTACTCTACAAGATATAAAAGCATTTGTGCTGTCTCTATTTCCATTTTTTGTGGGGGGTTGACATCATACTGCAGTACTGAAACAAACCAGGCACAAATAGATTTTCAGTACCTGTTGCTTTTTGCAAACATCTGTCTATAATACAGGGTGAAGACACTGCTGCTGCTGGCAAAAGACATCCACAGAGAATGTGGAAATCTTTGTAGGGCACATAGACCCTGGAGGAACTGAGCAAACTCTCTCAGCATTGACTCAAAGACAGGAACAAGTGCAGGAAACCCTCCTAGTGGAAAATATGGTATATGTTTATATGCTATTTGTAGTCACAGGGACATTTTACAGAGTAGCAGGGTCATGCTTTATTAATTACAGGCATCACCATCCACAGTCTTTACAACATAACTGCATGGCATGCTATAACATGGCAAAAGTGAACACTATATCTGAGAATATATTCAGAGGAATGCTACAATTGCATCCTGCATTGCAGTATCTTAACTTAATGTGTGCTTAACATTGGAATAATGTACATATTACAGCAAGAAATTGGGAGCAGGATACAGGCCACAATAACCATGAGGTGTACGACTGTAATTGGCAAGGCATGTTGAACAGCATGGGTATCATCTGCCACATGTGTGCTGGCAAACCTGCCAGCTAGCATGAATCACATATCTACATCCCCAAATGCTCAAGATGTGTTTTCTGGTGGATATCTCATAGGCTGACATAGGGGTGGACGCCTTTGATCCACACTCACAATATTATAGTCAGTGCTTGTTTATATTAGCCAACATGGCTGTACTTTTTGTTTATTGAATTATATATTCCCACATAATATCCTTAAATTGTAAAGGCAATAGTTTGAACACATGCTCGATACAATAGTACTTGTCAGATGATTGTTGAGTGACTGAGGATCACAACATGTTACGACAGTGCTGTATATTTGAAAGCAGGATTCATAACAGCAAGTGTAAGGAATATGTGAAGTATATTCCATATACAACGTTTCACTACTTGTACATCTAACATGTACTACTTCAGTATAAATGTGCATTCCCTGTTGAAGTTGATTGTGCGATAAATGACTGTTATGCCTTGGTTTAGTGGTGTATGTGAGAACTTAAGGCAACTATGCATTTCTCTGAATGGACACTGCATGTTGATGTGGATTGTCCACATATGTAGGCATATTCGTTCTGTATTAACAAACTGAAATGTATTTATTATACATTAATCTAATTTTCTGCATGTTATCAGTTCATTTTCTTATACTGAGCCTGTATGAACCTTACATTGCATATAAATGTAGCAACAGGCTATGTAACATCTCCTGTCTGCAAGGAGTTTAAGTGTCACTAACTAGCTCAGAGGGTCCTGGGTTTGAAAACAAGTAATGCAGCTTTGTTTTGTAATGTGTCCTTGTAATAGCTACTAATGCAGTGAATCCTAAGTATATATATATATATATATATATATGTATATGTATATATATATATATATCTATATATATATATATATATATATATATATATATATATATATATATATATATCTACATTCATGTATCAGGAACACCTGTGATTGTAGAGGTGTCATAGCTAAGGTGCAGTGCTGTGATACTGCAGAATCCTAACATTTTTAATGGTGTCCCACTTCATATGATAAATGTTAGTAGTTGCGCTAAATATTTCATGCATAATATGCATTATCTTGATAGCTGAGCCAATTTTCATAATAATATCTGTAGAATTCCAAATACTGTGCATTACTAACTATGCACAAACACGTTGTTTGTGTTTGTGCGATGATGCAGGTCACAACATTCTACATTCTCAGTATCTGATAGAGCTGCAATGGGTGGGATATCACATTGTACATTAGTGTTTGTCTGCATTAAAGATAGCTAGCATTCAAGGTGAAGAACTGAGATTTTGTACTCAAAGGCGGGGTGTGCAGGAGTCCAAAGTGTTTGTTGGACTCCTATTGAATGATTATGGCCCCAGCTGTTGCAGGAGCACTATCATGGATTAGATTACAATTTGGATGCATGGAATAGTTTTGCCCAGGATTTGTCCACTCTTACGTGCATCCCCTGCATTGCTGAATAGTGTAGAAATCACTATAGAGACCTCAGGTTGAGGAAGAGGAATACCTCAGTCATTGGATGGATGAATGTAGGACTGATGGCACTCCACAGATGTGTGAGTATCATTTGCAGGCACTCCTTGCATGATGAATCAGCTGCATCTGTTTCTGATTGCTGACCTTAATGCGTTTATATGTCCCACATAGCTAATACAGAGAGAAAAGAAAATGTTTGACCCTATGAGGGAAGACTGAGAAGGATAAAAGTTGCAAGAGGTATGTATGTTTCAGAAAGTACTGGTATTATACCATTAAGAGTAAATCCAGCTTATTATGCTAAACAATTGTATCATCGTGAGTATGCATTTGTCCATTGTAATGCAATAGTGGGCGTGCATTACTATGTATATGAAAACAATCCAGTATTACAGGCAGATAGGGGTTGCCATTTGTTAAACTCCACTTACAAATTATAAATGACAGGTTTCAGTGACATACATATCACAATGTAAATCATTAGATATACACCAGGGACAGCAAGAGCATGCTACAAATTGTTAACATTGTAACAGTGAACCTGTATGTATAATTACAGACATGTGTCTGGAGCATTTCTCCCCGGGCCTTCGCTGAAAATTGGCTTTGTTCTAAGTCGAACTTTCCGGGTAAATAAATGTTAAATAAATAAATAATATTATAAAAGGAAAATGCTGCCATTCTTGCGTATTCCAGTTAGAAAGTACACTATTATTATACTGGTCCCTGCTTGTGTTTTGGATAACACACTACACACATGTAAGGGCAGCACTTTGCAATAATATTTTAGGCTGTCTACAGTAACATTGAGTACTGTTACATATTGATAATGATAGCAGTGGAGGTGCAGACCTTTCTACCTGTGCACCAGATGACCTGCTGTCAAATGTTAACATTGTACATGCAACATGCATATGTTCAAGATGCTATCTAATCTGTAGTATAGTGCACCTGTGTTAACATAATAAAGGGACTAATTAGCATTTGGTCTTGTTATATGTGAAATGTAACATAATATTGTATATTATTTGTAGAAAGCTTCGTATATTATCTGTGCAGTTACTAATGTTCTCTTATGTTTTCTCCAACCCCATTCCATCTTGTTTTTATCATTTTGTTTTATTATATACGCATTATATTATGCATTATCATATTTAAGATTATAGTAGTAGTTTTATTAATGTACCTTTGTATATTATTCAATGCTATATGTATTTAATTATTTGATTATTATATCATTATATATTACTACAGCATGGCAAGGTAAAACAGTTCCCTGTGGGACACCTACTCAACCTCCACTGGCTACAGCACCGAGGGCCAGCATTTCTGGGCTGCAGACTGGCAGCACCCCCCTGCAGCCCCTGCCCTACCTGCACCCTTAGGTAGTTCTGCCCTATATGATAGGCCTATGGTTCTCTCTGGGGTAGAGGCAGGAGGGGGGGGATCTTGTCACCCTAGCTGAACTGCCTGGTCTGGTGTGTAGCATTGTGCACCACACAGTGCATGACTACACTGAGTGGCGACACTGGTCTCCATGGTCATAATGAATAACACAAGGAGACACAGACATCAGCCACAGTAGCCACTGGCACATTGAGGTGATAGTGATGATAGTCCATTGGGTGGGGACTTGATTTACACTGTCACCAAACATGACGTTCATAGGGTAGCAATTCTCCCACACCATCCAAGTTGTTCACCCTCTCTTGTGTCTTTCACCGACCCTGTCCTTGTCTTGTATGTCTTGTCTGTCTGCAAATCCTTCCTCGCCTTCCCAACTTGCCAGCCCCAGATGTGCCTATATTCCTCTCCCAACATAATGATACATAATGAAATTTAACATAAAGAGAAAATAAATGTATACACAATAAACAAAACATAAGAAATAATGAAAGTGATATAGTAAGTTGTAATATGAATAAAGAAATAAAATTATAATAAGACATAAATCATAATAATATAGGTAATATGTAAACAAAAAGAAGATGTGGGTGGGGTGGGGTGAGAGAAAAAAAAGAGAACATTAGCAACTTCAGAAATTATAGAAGATTTCAAAAATAACTTTATTGTCTTCTGATACAGTCTACCATACACAACTATAACTGCTAACAAATCCATGTATTACTTGGAATACATGTACAGTGCTTACACATGACAGCAGGCCAGGTCTGGTAGTCTGTACTTGAAATACTATAATTATCATTACATAACAGTACTATATTTTCTATTGATGTAAAGCTAATAATGTAGTGCAATGTGATCATTGTTATATTTGGGGAGTGTGGTTTTACAAGCCACAAGCAGTGTTCACTCTAATACTGCACTTTTGCTTTCAGTACATCATAATGCAAATTCTCTTTTGTATTGTACTTTTATAGACTCATGGGCACTGTTATCTGGGAATGTACTATTGTTGCTTTGCATTTCAGACCACACCAGGGTATCTGAACATGTCATTACATATTTGGGTGTACAAGGAACCTGAATTTTGAACATATTTCAGTTGTTACTATTACACACATAGATAGTTGCATAGGATTTGTGTTAACATGACTTATCAACACTCATTTATTGACATCTTCATAAAGTATTTGCCAGACCACAATGACCAGGGTCATTGAATTTTAAGCCGAGATAAGTATTATTGAAAGGTACTGTACAGTATGCATTTTCAGACTCATAACTAAGTATGATAAAGCTACTAATCCATCCATAACTGTTAAGGCTGCAATAAAAGTGCTTTATATAATTATTCTTACTTAACACATGCTTGTCTCATCTGCTCAAGTGGTCTACTGTGAGACATCACATGTGAGGCCCTCTCTTCTGCAGCTGTGGGAAATGAAAAAAGAAAAAGCAATTATGAATACCAGGATTTACCATAGCCAGCTTGAGAATTTCCATGCAATACATGAACATCATACTAACACATCACCTGGGTGTTCACTGCCTGGCAATCCCTGATCCACTGATCAAGGGCACCCCTCTATCTCCAATAGAGATCGTCATAGTAAAAGAAAAAAAAATAAAACAACAAAATAAAATATTGCAAATACCATCACTAAGACATGTCCATGGTCATTCCTTGCCATTACCAGGTTATTTGGATATGTTGCAATCTTAAACCATCATAAAAAAAAAGGATGCAGTCCTTCGATTAGAACACAGAACCACTTTTACTTTATACCAAAACTAACCCATGTCACCATCAGGGCAGTGACACTATCAGTGTTGTTTTACTAGGTGTTATACCTTCCAATGCATCAGCATAGCACAGCTCCGATTACTGTGTTTGTACATCACAGAGCAGTGTACAGCTATTTTTAGATGTCTGGGTCATGTTTGCTGCCTGGGTGGTCCCACTAGGCAAACCTGATAAGCATTTGAATGTGCTGTGGTGCACCATGCAAACTTGCAGAATGGATTATAAAATATAAAAGGATACAAGATGGGATAACAATTCCGGATTTCAGATAGTCATTCAAGATAGCTGGATTTAGTGCATATTCTTGGGGTGGCATGTGATGTGGGAAGACCATGGAGTCTTATGCAGATTCATTATTCGTGCTGTTCTGTGAAATTTTGTGGCCAGTGCTATTAGTACCCACCATGCAACCTTACCTAGACAAGATGTACATTTTAAACAAGCAGTACTCACTAGTAAGGCCAGTTCACAGCTGTATACATGGATACATTCCATGTAGGCCCTACACAGAGTCTACATGGAGTTTACTGAATCCAGGTGATAGCTTTTCAAATACATTATAGGATATTTTTGGGTTAACCTGAGGGCAAATAACTTTATCCCTTTCCTAACAATCAAATTTTAGCTGAACAGATGGCAGCCCAGTATAGAATAATGGGGGGGGGGGGTGATTTTAATTTTTTTTAAAAAGTGATTTTATTAAAGGGATCACTGCTACCTTAAAATGGGTGAGGTTATTATTTTTTTTTTCCTGAGCTTGATGGCAGATTTCCAGGCAAGGTGGGAGGCTTCTGCATTCCGGGATGAAGCTTTATATGAAGACCAGCAGCACGGGACAAGAGATCTTATCTGGAAACAGCAGCAGATGAGGTGGCAGAGGTACCACTAGCAGAGAAAGGGTTCAGAGTTAATGGATGCAAGAAGGTGGAAAACACTGTTTGAAAGGAGGTTGGAGAGTTAATCACCTTATTGGATGAACCAGCTGTGGATACAGGGAATGCCAGTGATTTATTGTCTATCATACAACAATCCCCCATTAATATTCCAAAATGTGCATGCTGATTGCTCATTTTCCATTAGTATAAGTCTTTTTTTTGTGTGTGTGTTGGACAGCAATGGAGAATGGAAAAGCTCCATTGCTGTTATCTCGCTATGTTAAATGAGTTTAACATAGTGAGACAGCTTAAAAAAAAGCAACGGAGAAAGGAAGAGCTCCGTTGCTTTTTTTAAAGATATCTCACTATGTTAAACTCTTTTAACATAGCAAGATACCTTTTAAAAAGCAACAGAGATCTTCCTTTCTCCATTGTTTCCACACACAGCTCTGAAGTACTGCGTAACCATATGCATGCACAGTACATCAGAACTGCCATAGAATACTGGGCAGCTGTGGAAGGGCAGCAAGGAGGCATTATACAATGCCATTATTTAAGAAAAGTAAGTGTTTTTTTTCTTAAATAATGTCATTGTGTAATAGCAATAACCCACTTCTGGGTGTGGGTAATGCTGGACTTACCCTCGGTTGTCTTTGTTTGGCCACTCGGGCTTCACCCTCATGACCAAACCAGACCAACCATGGGTAAATCCAGCATTACCCTCACCCAGTGCATAGGTTATTTCTTAATTGATGAAGACTTATTTTCAGGGTAGGCAGCAGAAGATAACTTGGAATTGTTTTCTGGAGGCATTGTCTGGGGGGTAGGGCTAAATTATTTGATTTCTTTATTGAAAGAGGTTTTCAGACAGTAAGCCAGTCTTTTCCATGTGTCCCAATGATCAGTTAGGTTGACCATGTTATCTGCACAACTGGTTCACTCACTAGCTTTCTTACCCCAGGGTCAGACATCATATCACACATTTCAGTCACAGTAAAAGACAATGGTTTTAGAAAGGGATTGTGTTAAAATCTATGATCTAGTGGACATCAAAGATGTTCTATGCCTTTTGGATTTACATGTTATGGTAAGTAAATACTTGATTAATGCCCTGGCAGTGCTAGGGAAGAAGCAACTTGGCAAAGCCAGAGCTCAAAATTGGGATAATTGGCTGTTTGGTTTCATATGCTTTATGGTCATTATTGTGGAGAAAGAGCCTTGCCAAGCTCTTCCACCTTTATCTTAAGTCCATCAATGATGCACAGCAGTTTTGAAGGTGGTCTATCATGGTTGTGGCATGACCAAAATTTACAAAGCTAAAGGTCAATGACACATCTTTCAAATGGGAAGAAAAGTATGTGGACTCGGTAGTGAAGCCAAGGCCTTTGTATTCAGGGAATGTGGAAGACACCTGTAAAAGATTTAAAGCTTGTTGGACCTATAACAATCGGTTATGTGTCTGGCCCTCCTGATGCTTTATGCATGTGTGTGTTCCCAGTGCAGTATAAGGGCCCTGATCTTAAAGTGTTTGTTTCCCACAAGAGTATACTTGTCAGGGAAAGCAGAGTTCCTGTGCATCCTGTTAAGAGTATATTCATCTTTACAGAGACTTACCTCTACCCCTGAAATTAGTATACTCACCAGTGCTCTCAAAATCTAATTTCTGAAGTCCTAGTACAGATGCATACATAAAACTAAGGCAGTAATATGCCATTTGAAAGCTGACATGATTTTCAAAGCATGAATAGTGAAATGGTCAGCATTAAATGTAAAGAATTGGAATTGTTTAGGAATATTTGCAAAACGTTATGAACAATGAGATATTTTGCATGTTTACATTAATAATGCAAAACTGAGTGTGATACCATCATGTTATTGATAATGTATACAACACTGGGTGTGAGGAAAAAATAATATAAAAACGCAGCTAGTTATATGAAGACACTACATGATATATACGCTTTTTTGTTACAGCAGTTATGATTCAGCTATATTTTTCATAACTGCAATAATTTCATAAAAGATGTGCAACCTACAAATTAACAAATTGTGCCATCTTATACAAAATTTTAAGGCTCACAATGTTTCAACTGATACTGGGCATCTGACACATATGGTTTTGTAGATTAATATATGTTTTAATATTATGATGCTATTATATGCCTAATTTGCATAGATTTTGCAATATCATAAAACAGCAGTCCACTACACTCTCTTGTTATATATCATTGGAAATCTCTCTAACAGATGAACAGTTCTCTGTTTGACATCTTAGATCTATTTTGCATGCTTACAGAGATATAATAATTTGTTTGACCATGACACTAAACTTTATGTCATGTAAAGTATTTTTTTCTTTTTCATATTTGCTACATAAAATTAGCATCTACACACAGACCTTTGATGCTAACACCAGTGTATAGCACATTCCCATGGATTCACTAATCTTCTGTGCAGGACTAGCTTTTTCCTGCATGGACGTGACTCTTTAGGAGCAGCACAGCAGTGCACCATGCATATTAATGAAGGCGCGCTGCCTGAGCTCCTAAATGGACATGGAGCCTGGACGAGTGCAGGGGACGCGCCTGAGAGCAGAACTCTCACAATATACACACCCCTGCAATCAAGAACTGCAGTATAACAATAACAATGAGCGAGACTGCTCATAGGGGTTGCAGACCCCTAGCAACACCCCCCTCAAGTTTATAAGAACAATAGTTAAAATATAATAATATAAACAAGTTATTTTTTTTTTAGAAAACAGATAAAAGTTAACCGTAGGTGCGCGGGTTTGCCCATTGCTTAGCTACATATACTGTAGCTTAAATAGCACAAGAAGATAAATATCAAGATATATGCAAATGCAGCAGTACTGCAATAGTTTAATGGTCAGATGATTCGCCTTGCGAGCAGTCATTCCCGGTTTGAGTCTCATTCCAGTACATTCTATTTTCCAAGTCAAATCACTTTATGAACAATATTTTTGTTGCATAACCTACTGAATAACATATATTTGTGAACTGGAGTACTGCATTAAATGCAGATGTGAGGTGACATTGTAATAATGTAAAATCCACAGATAAACACAAGTGCCCCATACAGTATATGTACACATGAATCAGGGATACAAATCGAAGGTATAATGTGTAATGAATGATAAAGCCATAGAGTGTATGAATGCACCACCTTCCAAAGAACCATTTTACATTTCTGTCTAAATTAGTCCGGAGGTAAGCGGGAGTAAGCACTAGTAAGCAGTAGTAAGCAGAAGTAAGCAGATGTAAACAGTAGTAAGCGGGTTTAAGCCCATTTGCCTGGGGGTAAGCAATGCACTCACAGGTTAAGCAATATTGAAGCTAACTCTCTGTAAGCATATTTAACCGGAGGCTAGCATTGCTTACTGTCATGCAAACCCATGCATATCCACTTACAACTGCTTAAAAGTACCTTAACCACTCTGTATGCAACAGCTGCTTTTCTGCCCAGCAACAAAATAAACAGCCCTTGCAGGTCTTGAACCCAGTACCCTGAACACTATAGTCACAGTAGTTAACCAGTAAACCTACACAGCAGTACATAAGATTGGGGTATCACCAAACAGATCCTCACTATAGGAGTATTAAACTTAACATGTGAAAGAAATCTATAGACAGTTTTATGTTATATAACCTACTACATAACATAAATAGGTGAAATGGAGTACTGCATTAAGTCCAGATGTGAGGTGTCATTGTGATAAAATGTTGAATTCCCTTATAAACACAATGACCCCATACAGTGTACGTACACATGAATCATGGATACCAAACACATATATAACATGTAATAAATAATAAATCAATGCCAAACAGCAAATAGTACTCAAATTGACATTTAAACAATGCTAAGCTTTGCACAGTCCTGCTAACTAGGTGTAAACAATGTGTAGGCCAGCTAAATCAGTTTACCCATTGGTATACCCCTTTAAGCAATGCCAACCTTAGCTAAGCATATTTGCCCATAGCTTAGCATTTTCAAAACCATCTAATCATGGCAAAGTAGGGGGAAATTGGCCCTATCTAAATCCAACAGGGGGAATACATCTCACAACTGGTTGCAGCTTCCTCTTGTAGGGACTGTGACCGGTGTGGGAAAGGGAGCATGCCTTTGGGCGCAGTGCTGGGTCATCCACGAGTCCAAAGTCATGGCAGGACTCCTTGTTAAAGACCATGACCAGAGACTGCTGCAGGGCCAGTACCAGGGTTCCCAATATAAAGCAGAAGCCTGGGACCATCTCACCCATGACCTCGCCAGTGCGACAGGCATACCTCAAACTGGTGAGCAGGTCAGGCATCACTATGCTGATCTGAAGCGGAGAAAGGGGGAGTTCTTGGATCAGTGGATCCAAGAGGCTAGGAGGATGGGGGATGTCCCAGTCATGTGCAATCATCAGTCTACTACCTGTTTAATAATTGCCAGCTCATGTATACTATGGATAGGTATGGCTAAATATTCCTCTTATGTCTTTGACAGTGGCAGATGAGAGGGCTGTGAACCAGGAAGCCCATGCCTGAAGACTGCAGAGTTTGCATCGTGAGGCAGGTTAGTAATACTCTTTCATGTACTGTCATAAGAAATAAATCTAAAAGTAGTAGAACATTAATTGCCCGTATAAAACCTGTATTGTTTAAGGCATGTACTGACTACACCAGAGAATATGGCAGGAAGAGTTTCATATAGTGTGTATGTAAATAAAAGGTTAACAGCCTGACAATAAAGGTCTAACTGCTGGACTGCATGTGTTTACTCTGGTATCATCTGGTAATGCAGAATTGCAATCTCTTAATAGTACTGTTGTATTAAGCACTGTTACTCAAACAGCGCTACATAAATAAAATGTGTAGGAATGTCTGTATATGACTGTTGCAATCACAAGGGTTATATTGTACAACTGAGAGAGACTTAGAAAACAGTGAAAAGATAGACAACATAATCTAAATAGCACACTCAACTGAGACATGAACTTTTGTTTTTTTAGTACACACAGCCAGGGTTTAAATCCTGGGAGTGGTAGTAAGCTGTATGCAGAATCATACCCCACAACTGTACAGATATGTCCAGAATGTCCAGTTAATTGGCCCATATCTACTGCCTGTCACCCTGTCCCCCTGGCAAATCAGTGGGATGATCCCAAATGATTAGGCAGCAAATGATGACATACAATTGAATGTCAGACATCTGTAAGAACAAACTTGTCACTCTAGCAACTCCCCAAAATGTTATGAGAGTAATAAGCAAAGTATGTCCCATTTCCACCCCCATGTTGTGAAGCTGTGACCGGAGTGTGTACAGTACAGTAACACAGTGAGACGTATGTGCATAACACGAATGTGAAATCTGGTAATATGTGTGGCAACATTCAGGTAGTGCTAACAAACATTCCCCCCACAGATTGGTCAGATATGAAAACTGTGCCTAGAAATAAAAGATTGAAATCCTGGACTGGTACTGTTTACTCTGGTATTGTATGGCATTGTTAGTGTTGCAGTTGCTCTGAATAATAAGGTATTACTCATCACTGTCATCCACACTGTGCTACATAATAAAACTGTTTAGGAAACCCTGTATAAGAGTATTGTAATTAGAAGGTCATATTGCAAAACCATGGGAGACTTATAGACACAAATCAGAGAAGAGATACACAGCAATATCTATATAGCCCACTCAACTGTGATAGACACTGCTTTAATTTTAGCAGACACAGCCATGGTTCAAATCCTGGGAGTGGTAGTAAACTGTATGCAGAATCATACCCCACAAGTGTACCAAATTGTCCAGAATATCCAGTTAATTGGCCCATATCTGTTGGCTGTTACCCTGTCCCCCTGGCATATGAGCGTGCTAATCTCTAACATGTAGGCAGCATTTAATGTCACACAACTGACTGTCAGGCTTGTACATATTTGGAAAATGTCAATAAAAACAAACCTGTCATTGTACACTTCACTAAAGGTTTATGAGGGCAATAGTCAAAATATGTCCAGGTTTCACCTGCATGTTGTCAAGACATATCCAGAGTGTGTGCAATAAGTGATGGACAGTTATGTGCATAACATCAATCTGGAATCTGGGAATATGTGTAGAAACAGTCAGGTAGTGTTAACAAACAATACCTCCACAGGTATATGAGGTAAGAGGTATTTACTGCAGGTAAAATTCAGTTGATGTATATAGTTGTCTACATCCATACCACTGTCCAAACTAAGGCCATAGGGTAGTGTAATAATACCTGTAAGGTACATACCACAGAAGTGACTATGAAAGTAATGAGAACTACAGGGATATATAAGTTGTTAATTGACAGCTTTCTCTCCACCTACCATATCTGCAACAATAAACTAAATACACAACTCAATCGGTATGTGTCCTATTAAATCTACAGTTGGGACATATGTCCTATTGTTTGTTAAATATTTAAATGTGTTTCTATGCATGTGTCATGTTGAAATACTCCCACATTGGTGGCATGCTGCCATCAATGTACCTGCATGCTGTTGTAATGGCCACTGTGGTTCCATATATGCATGTGTTCTGTTTGCTATGCACCTGTTCCATATCTGGTGTTTCGGGTTAATGGGAATATCTATGCATGCTGTTATACCTAATCACAGAATGTGTTGACTATTACTAACCCACATATGTTGTAAAATTGAAACACCATAGCACGTTTGGGAAGGCCGGTCCCAGCGGACCCTCCTCTCCCACCTCATCTGGCCATGGCACTGGGCACCAACAAGTCTAAGGCCCACCCTGGGACCTACTTGTTCACTGGTCTAGCACCATCTTCAGGTGGAACCACCCAGGGGAGGGGGCTTGCCCCCCCTGGGAGCATGTGCGGACAGGTCACTATCACCCTTCGTTAGGTCCAGGCCGTGGTGCGTAGTGAACTCCGCAGGGAGTTTGGAGATCTGCTATGCCAGCTTGAGGGCCTAATGATGCAACTAGAGGGTCAGCCTGGCCCTCCTACTCAGATCCCAGCACAGCCACCTTTGGTGCCATGAAGGTGCAGTGATGACTGCCCATGGGTGGGGACCTCAGTCCCACTGTTTCCTTTAGGGGGCTCATGGGCTTCTGACATCCAAACACCACTCCTCATCCAAGGTGTTTACCCCCACATGTGTCTTATACCACCCCTTTATGCTATCTTGTCTGTCCTGTCTGTTATCCTACCCAACCTGCCTCCCCAAATATACCTACTACTATCACTCCCCAACATCCCACTCTCACCTTAAAAAAAAAGGACAATCTGGTCCCAAAGAAAACATATCTCACTCCATACATAGCTGTCCATTTCACACGTGTCCACTGGACACATGTAATCTGGTCTAATTGGCTTCACAACATATTATTTTTGTCCTCACCCCTCTTGCAGGGGTATGAGTGTCCAAATCCACCTCCAAAGCAGTGTATATGCACAGTTGTTGCTGTAGAAGAAATGGACAGCTATGGACCTTCCCTACACACATCCTGAACATCCCTAGCTATTTTCCCTACTTTCTTTCCCTCTTTCTGTCCCTTTTTCACCACTTTCCTATCAACCCTTTTACATTTATTTTAAAGAAATTAATGTGGGGGTAAGCTGGAGTAAGCACTTTTAAGCAGCAGTAAGTGGATTTAAGTCTGCGTGGGAGTAAGCAATGCCTACACAGGTTAGCAATTGAAAAGCTAAATCAGTATAAGAAACTGTAACTGGAAGTTAGCATGCAAACCCACGCAAACTTGCTTACAGCTACTTAAAAGTACCTCAATCACTCTGTATCCAACGGCCCTTGTTCTTCCGAGCAATAAAATAAACAGCCTTTGCAAGGCTCGAACCCAGGACCCTGCACACCATAGCCCAAGTGATTTACCACTAAGCCATGTCAGATATACATAAACTTGATGTTTTCACAAACATATCATCCAGCACAGTCATTCAACAGTACAGGAAATGTATTTATACATGTAGATGTATGTGTGTGTGTGTGTGTGTGTGTGTGTGTGTGTGTGTGTGTGTGTGTGTGTGTGTGTACTGTTAAACAATGATGTACAGGTCTTAAAGTGTGTTTCTTGTTTTCCCCTCACAGGTGGCAAGGTGGGTCAGGGTCCCTCCTGCATGTAATCTGATGTTGGTGTCCATACAGATACTGAAAATTATGATAGGTGTGGTGAGGCACAGGCAGGGTTGTCAGAGGCTGAAAATCCACCATCATTTGACATTCCCCTGTTATCCACCCCATCCCAGCACACAGTCACAGTGCCTATAGATATCCCATCACCAGTGGCCATAGCAGAGGGACAGTTGGCAGTTGGTGGCAGTTCACAGGACAGTGTGGTATCTATGGCTGCTGTGTCTGGATGCAACAGCCATAGCTGGATGTCCGGCAGGGTACAACATAGGCAGATGTACCAGGGTGCTCGTGGGAGTGCTTCTGGTCATCGTGCCCCTGGCAGAAGTGCCACATCTGGTACCACCAGACGCATGTTTCAGGCTGTCATGGAGGTGCAGGCACATATGGAATGGTACACCTGACAGGGTCTGAGGCTGCAAAGGGCTGCTTTTTAATCTTTAAGTGACAATATCTATGATCTTGCAGGTGCCGTTCGTGATTATACAGAGGTCATGGATAAACTTTTGCGTGAGTTGGTGGGTCTCATCGACCATAGATTGTCCGTGCTAGAGCATGTGGTAGGAGTGGTGTGATGGCCACATGAATGTAGGCCATCAACACCATCATCTGGCGATTGACTTGGATGTGCAAGAATACCAAGCTGCTCCTGTAGTGGCAGTACCAGCCCCAGCACTGCAGGGGGGTGCTGTCCACACCACACCACAGCAGGCCTTGTGCATGTGGCCCTGGCCAGTGTCAGGCAGGACCTGGTTCCAGTGGACATATGTCATCATCAGGGGAGAGTAGCATATTGAGGCTTGCACTTGGATGTGCCTGTGGAACCCCTGGCAGGCACAGTTCTCATGTCTGGCTGGAGGTGGTGAACTGCACACCCTGCCAGGTATGGTCTGTAGCTGTCCAAGAAACACCTGTATAGGGCAGCCACATGGTGAACTGTGTGTATGCATACCCACACACGATACAAACACACCTGGGGCAACCCCTTACCTACACACACCACATAACCATGGCCATATCAGTAACTTACACCCCTCACTCACACACATGGTGTCAAATGTATAGCCCACCCCAGGTCTCTGGCAAACCAACAACACACTATGGCATATGATGATACCTGTGTCACATCCCTGTCATCCATAACATAGAAGCAGGGACATGGCTTATATGGTTCTGATGCACACAGTGACTGTACTACAGTGTATCAATGTACTGCTGTGTAACATGTTGTTAGCAGTAATGTTTAATACTTACATGTCAGGTAGTGTAGCTATCCAACCATGATGCATTATAGCTGTTAGTAACACTGAGTGATTGTGGTTTCCATAATGTTATCCATTTGTGTTGTAGGTGTACATGTGTCAGCAGAAGGATGGTCTGCTGTCATATCTCTCAAGGGTATGGCACTGTGGTGACACCATGGCTGTGCCATACCCTGAGTGCAGTTGAACACATGACACAGGTCTGTATAACAGTTACTGCCCATGCCACATAGACAGATGACCGCTAAAACATGTATATTCAGCAACCTGAAGTAGATCCCCCCACATACATGCACACTCTTACATGGCAATACTGGACTAGACCCCTACTTAGGTATGTAGTGCTAATGATGTCTGTGGCTTTAATTGCACACACCACACTGCATTTATGATGAGGTGTGTTCCAGGTTACATGTTACATGCAGTAAATCCCCAGGCAGGTGCAGTATGGTAATGGGGATGTAATGGTTATATATGGACAATACATAGTGTAACATACCATCATAAACACATTAACAGACACATAACAGTAAGACACATCCGAGACACCTGGACCTATCAGTGCTAACTAACTTGTCAGTGTGTCCAATGTGTTACAGGTAGGCTGCACACAGCACATGCTTAACTGGACTGGATAATGTTATCAGTTACCTGTATGGTTGATGGTGACAGTGGTCACCATACAGTGGTACATTTGACATGTACTGGGGGTACCATGGGGTAGTGACAGTAGACCCAGCATGCACACCCCGCTGTGGATATTGTACACACTGGAACCCATTATGACACTCCTGCATACCCACCAACACACATTGACCAGGACTGCAATTCAACCCCTTGTCCATCCCAAGAGTGCTACTATAGGGATATGCATCAAAGGCACATCCAACAGGCATAGAAGGGTGATGCATTGTCATGCCTCTTCTATAGGCAGCAACATCACTATCCCTAATACTGTGTGGCAATGCATATTGTAATAGGAGTATGTGGCCTCGGAATGTTGTACCCTACATATATACACACATGCACACATACACACACTTGCCAGAACTCGGTGGGTATCCCATGCCTATCAACCCATTTATACAACAGTGTTGTGCTGGTACTGCAAGGCTCAGGTAGCCCTTAGGGAGAGGAGCATAACAAGGTACATGTAATGTCCAGTACAGCAACAGCCACATCTAACTATGGCAATGGCTGTTGCAGTGGGTGTGAAGAGCCTCAGGGTATTGCCAACTACAGGTGTACTAACACATAGACACTGATATCCTCAGTAATGCACACATACACATTTGTCGGTAATGGGGTGCATTGCTGCAGGTGTTCATAGGTGTGTACCTGGCTATTGTCCATGGAGATATGAGAAGTGTAGGGGATGTGTGTACAGTGGTATCATGCCCCCTGCCATGTGCCAGCAGGCAGTCTATCTACAGACACCACTGTGGTGACCCTCAGGGTGAGAATGACATGCATCAGCCAATCCTCTGGGTGCCTACTGCAAATGGCCGGTGTGGTGCTCCAGTTGACATGTAGGCAACACGTATTACATAACATGGTTAGTGTCTGTCTTGGAGACCTGTACCCAAGCATGTTCTGTTGACTGTGGTAGTGCAGTGGAGGTATCCATGGCATGTGGTGTATACAAGGTGTTGTGTCCTACCTGTGCCAGTTATAACACAGCTGGGCAGACATTCAGTGTCAGTAAAGTATAGATTGCCTATGTGTATCCAAGCTGGATACCTGATATTTGCATATCTGTACCAGGACTGACAGACATCAGCTCAGCAACTAACTATGGAGTAGAATGAATGTGTTGCCAGGTAGACGTCTAACACCGATAGGTATGCCATTACATGTTGGCAGCCCTCACTGACATGTGCTATACAGACAGTAGTCTACAGTTAATTTCCACATGTCAGATCATTATCCAGTAGGAAATATATAATGTGAGACAGCTCACACACCGGGAACATGACAGTGAGGACTCAGAGACCATCTATGCATGCAGGGGTGTATGTTTCCAGTACTACAATTAGCAATCTACTCTTGCTTGGGAAATCACTGTCAACAGAAGTAATGTCATAATACACTACATGCCAGTGTGACTGCACATAACCTGGGATACTACCCTTGTATGTAACATATTCACATGGATTAAAGTTTTATACAGGTCATATATAATTAAGTGTCCCAGACAGGAGTCTCACTCCCCTTGCTACTGTAATGACAGCACAAAGACGCATGTTATGTACAAGGCATTTCATACACATACTACAGATGTCATTAAACTGCTTTGTTATAAGACGGGGATGTGAGCACAGGTTACCAGGGCTGAACCATGCCTAGCAGGTGTCAGCATTGTTACAATATAACAGCTAAGCAGATTTGCACACTGGTAAGTGAAGCTCCCGTACATTTAACCATAGCTTAGCACCGCTTAGCTTCAAGCAAACCCACGCAAATGCTCTTAAAGCTGCTCAAAACTGACTTAACCACTCTGTATCAAACAGCCCTTGTTCTGCCATTAGCACAATAAACAGCCCTTGCAGGTTTTGAACCCAGGACCCCGTATACTATAGTGACAGCAGTTAACCACTACACCATAACAACTGTGAAGACAGTTGCTGTTTTTCCAATACACCTGTCAGTAGACATAGTGAATAGCGTTGAACAATTGCTGTGACTTCTACAATTGTATAGTACATGTTAGTGATATTACTGTTGCATCACATATGTTCTTATATCTAAATATACACATATCAGTGTGATGACCGTGCCCTGGCCCAGCAATCAAGGAGCCTCAATCCTCACCACTAACACCAGGGAGGTTGTCTCATAGAAGAAGAAAGGATAACAAATACACACAGCAAAGTACAATTTCCCTTAAGTGCACACAGAGATCACTGTCAGTCTGGTGATGGTTTCTCCCTTGCTCTCCAGGTCCCCAATAAGACACCTCACTGGTACAGCTATAGGATCCAGATCTCAGCCTAGCTGGCAAGCTAACCTCCAGTACCCTCTCTGTCCCACCAGTGCTTCATGTCCTTACCCAGGTAGCTGACACACCACACACACTTTGAGATAAGTATTTATACAACTTCACAGACCCTTCTGGGAAAGGCTGACACAGATTCTCCAGCTGTGCCCCTTTACCCAGCATATACGGTAGTAATTCCTGCCACCACCAGCTAATAATTATCAGCTACCCAAAAGCCCTTAAAAGGGTGTCCAATTATTACTGTGCAATATTATTATACAATTGGTAATGTGACTATTTAGTCTAAGGCTTATTAGAGTGGCTTATTACAATATTCTATACATATGCAATGTACTCTAGAGCTTACTTTGTCTCTACACAATCCAGCCACAAGTAAAGGTTTTAAAAATATTTAATAATAAATAATTTAAAACACAAGACAATACTACTACACCACAGAGATATCTAAGAGTTCAGAGATCACACAGAAACTTAAAACAATACAGTAGGACAGGTCGGATGTCAAAGAAAAACACTTAATCTAACTTTCTAATCTTTAGCTATTCTTAAGAGAAAACACAGTGCTATAATCCTACTTACATACATAAAGAGCATAAGCAGTGCTGGGGTTGATGGTCCAAGACAAAATGCTTACAGTCTCACTGAACAATACTTTTTAAAAACACTAACAAACACTTTTGCTAAGGCCCACCCACATTTCACAGTATTCACATTATATCATTTTGACACTTAGTCTGGAGTTCCCAGACAAACAAACTGCATTATATAGCAAGCTAACACCTGCTCAGGAAACTGCAATAATAAAAGACATTTCACATGTACACTCTTAACAATCATTCCTTAAGTTAAGTCAATAGAAATAATGTGTTCAGCCAGTCGCTATGGCACTGCCAATAAGATAAATGTAACTTCAAAGAACATTTGAAATGCTTGGCTTGGTTTTCTTTACAGCAGATGACAATGTTACAACAATCTTGAAGTTCACATTTTACAGTGTTTTTTTTCATTTAAGAACACAAGCCTGTATTTTACATTTATATATACAAATGATAGAATTATGTATCAAATTCTATTTGACTAGGCTGGCAGCCGTCGCCCATCTTTCCCCAATCTTCACATCTCTTCCCCCCTGGAGAACTCAAGCTAGTTTTTCAAGTGACCCTTGAGAAACGCCGCTTGAGAGAGTTAGGTCTATCTGAGAGTACCTCACCCCATTCCCTGTCTTTAGAGCCCATCTGCATTGACATTGCTACTGCCACTGCAGTGCTGAACTGACATATCATATGCTTGCAACCCCAGGCTCCATCTTAGCAACTTGGCATTTTGCTGACTGGCTCTGTTTAACCATATTAAAGGGTTGTGACCTGTCATTACAGTGAATTTTCTTCCATACAGATAAGGCTGAAGTTTCTGCAATGCCCACATAATAGCTAGACATTCCTTTTCTACAGCTACATAGCATTCCTCGCTGGGTTGGAGTCTATGACTGAGATAAACCACTGCGTGCTCTTCTCCCTCTGAAGAAATCTGACTAAGTACAGCCTCCACCCCATGGTTTGAAGCATCCACCTGCGCAACAAATGATATGCTGTAATCTGGACTGGCTTGCAACAGGGGGTCTTCCCAAAGCTTCTTTAAGCTTCTGAAATGCCTGCTCACATGCTGGGGTCCACACTACCTTATCTGGTCTGTTCTTCCTTGTCAGGTCTATGAGGAGAGCAGCTATGGTACTATAACTACAGATGAACTTTCTGTAGTACCCTGCTGTCCCTAAGAATGCCCTCGCCTGCTTTTTGGTAACAGGTGCAGGCCATGCCTAAATAGCTTCCACTTTGGCAGGTTCTGGCCTTATCTTGCCACTCAACACTCTAAGTTCTAGATAGGAGACCTCTGCCATACACACCTGACATTTGCTTGGCTTAATGGTCAGCCCTGCACTCTGTAGTCTGCCCAGCACCTCCCTGACATGCTGAAGGTGCTCGGGCCAGGAATGGCTGTAGATGGTAATATCACCTAGGTAAGCAAGGGCAAACCCTCCTGCTCCTGCTAGGATATTATCTGCTATCCTCTGGAAAGTTGCTGTGGCATTCTTCATCCCAAAGGGCATCTTTGGGAACTCATACAAGCCAAAAGGAGACACAAAGGCTGACTTCTCTCTAGCACTGGGAGTCAAGGGCACCTGCCAGTAACCCTTGGTAAGATCAGTGGTTGTAAGCTACTTAGCCCCACCCAGCTGTTCTAGGGTCTTATCTGTCCTAGGCATGGTGTAAGCATCTGACTCTGCGTGACTATTTATTTTCCTACAATCCACACAGAACCCAGTGCTGCCATCCTTCTTTGGCACCAGTACCACTGGCGAGGCCGAGGGACTGTTGGACTCTTGAATCATCCCTAGTTCCAATGTCTCCTGTACCTCTTCCCTCAAAGTCTGTTTGACTTTCTCAGGCACCCTGTAAGGGGCCTGCCAAATAGACCTTTGGGGCCCTGTATCCACCTGGTTCTGCACCAGGTGGGTGCTCCCTGGAATCCCAGTGAACACATCCTCCAATTCCTGCAACACTGGTTGGATTTCTCGAACCTGGGTAGGAGATAGCTGCTGGGATATTGCTACCCCCTCCACCGAGGTGTCAGCCCAAGCCTCACTGAGGAGATCAGTCCCCAGATCTCCCTCAGACTCCTACTGCAATCTACTGAAAATGCTCAGCACAAGGGCCTCCCTATCATGGTAAGGTTTCATCATGTTAACATGGTACAATCCATGCCCCTGCCATCTGCCTAGCACTTCCACCATGTAGTTAACATCACTTACCTTTCTTACCACCTTGTAGGATCCCTCCCAAGCTGCTTGCGGCTTGTTGTGTCTGACAGGAATGAGAGCTATTACCTGCTGCCCCACAGCATATTCCCTGTCTCGAGCATTCCTGTAATGCCACACCTTTTTCTGTTGCTGGGCTTCTGCCAGGTTCTCCTGGGTCAAGACCATGAGCTCCTTGAGCCTTGTCCTGTGGTTTAGGATGTATGCCACAACAGACTCCTTGTGAGACTGATACTCACCTTCCTACTCATCTCGAATTAAATCTAGAGGTCCCCTCTCCCTATGCCCATAGAGCAACTCAAAGGGTGAAAAACCTGTGGATTCCTGGGAACTTCTCTATAAGCAAACAACAGATGTGGCAAATATTTGTCCAACTCCCTCTTAAACTGTTAGGCAAATGCCCATAACATGGACTTGGTTGTAGAGTTTAACCTCTCAACAAGACCATTAGTCTAGGGGTGGTAGGGGGTGGTCTTCATGTGCTTCACCCCACAGGACTTCCACAGACAAGCCAGCAGGTCTGACATGAAATTGGCACCTCGGTCAGTCAGTATTTCTTTTGGGAATCCTACCCTGCTGAAAATCTCTAACAAAGCATTTGCCACCTTCTCTACTTCAATGGAGGACAAAGCCACTGCCTCAGGGTATCATGTAGCATAATCCACTACCACTAGGATATACTTTTTCCCTGTGGAACTTGGGGTACTCACAGGACCTACAATATCCATAGCTACCCTCTGAAATGGCTCCTCAATCACAGACAAAGGCATCAAAGGAGCTCTCACCTTGTCTCCTGCCTTGCCTACCTTTTGGCTCTGCTCACAGGTCCTGCAGTACCCTGTTACATCTCTGGAAATTCCAGGCCAATAGAAGTTCTGCATAATATGCCTATTTGTACGTTTTATGCCCATATGACCTGCAAAGGGAAAATCATGGGCTATGGCTAGAAGCACCAGATGGTAGGCTCTAGGCACTATCAACTGCTGTACTCTCTCACCTTCTAGCCCTCCCTCAGGGGTCCACTCTCTGTATAGTAACCATTTGTCCCAGTATACAGATTCCTCCTTCCCTTGAGAATCAGGTGCCTCCCTAGCTACCTGCCTCAGGCCTTGC
Organism: Protopterus annectens; assembly: GCF_019279795.1. Taxonomy (NCBI): domain Eukaryota; kingdom Metazoa; phylum Chordata; order Ceratodontiformes; family Protopteridae; genus Protopterus; species Protopterus annectens. The sequence continues at coordinate 1,656,885,896 of NC_056743.1, forward strand.
AATGTAGGGTCTGAGAGCTGAGCCTGTCTCAGCTCTCACCTTGTAACCCTTCCCAGCTCCCCTTCCATAGGAAGTCTAGCATTCTCTGACAGTGGTGCCTCACTGTCAGCCTGGGTACTACTACTCACTTCTACTCTTGCAGTTACCCTGTCCAAGGGAACATCAGTACCCACAAGCAGCTGTGGTTCACATTCTGTCTACTGTTACAAAGCAGCTCCCTCCCGGAAGTAACCAGCTCATCAGTCCTGGCTGCAAGTATGCCGTCTGTCTGGGTTTCCCCCAGGCTACCAGACCCACATGCTTGTCTCCTAGCCTCACTGTGTGTGTAACTGCATAAGTACATAGTACTGCCTCATCCAAATCCTTCCCTCTCAGGACATCTGCAGGATGGTAGTTCCATACCCCTGTTGTCTCAAGACAACCTACTATTGGCATTTTGCCTTTCCCATTTACTGGCTCCCTCACCTTTGGTTCCCCACCTTGCCTCCATGGACATATGTATGCCACATGGTCCCACTAGTTGCATTCAAAACATTTAACCCTAGCTCCTGGACATGTACCTGGACTAGTGGCTTCCCCTGCTAGTGGTGGATTCTGTTGGGACAGTCTGTGCTGCCCACCATGGGTTCCTTTAGACCCATGAGCAGTACTGGGCATCCCCTTCCTGTGCAGGGCTACCCTGCTGGGCCAGGTAAAGATCTCCCTTCTTTCCCAACTCATCCAAAGTAGCACATTGTCTATCAGCTAACAAGATCCTCATGTCCTCAGGCAAAGTGCTAAGGGCTTGCTCCCTCACCAAAAGGTCTGCCAGCCCTTCAAACATGGTGACCTGACACCCACTCACCCAGCTATGAAAATAACTGCTCAGTTCAGCAACATATTCACATACATTTTCATCTGTCTTGCGTATATGCTTACAAAATTTTTTCCTATACATTTCAGGTGTTACCTTAAAACATTGTAGCAGACATTTTCTACAGCAGTATAATCAAAACAGACAGAGTCAGGCATTTGTGATATACAAGTTACACCTTTCCCATAGAGTAAGGGGGTCAGAAACTGTGCACAGAACCTTTGGTCAACACTATACTGTTTGTATACCATTTCAAACATGTAAATGAAACTATCAAAATTATCCTCCTCTTTAAATTGAGGAAGAAATTTGCTGACCTGTTGTGCTTCTGGGTTCCAGTTACTCCCTTTCCCATTACCTCCATGACTCTGGCGAAGAGTCAGCATTTCCCTCTCATGCTTCCTCTGACACTCCTTTTCTTCAGCTTCTATCTCCAAATGCCTGGCCTCCAACTCAAGTCTCTTTAGCTCCAGCTGGAGTTTTAAGTCCACTGATGAAAGGTTAAGCTGTCCAATTTCCGGGTATATTTTATCTTCACTGCCAGTCTGATTGTCCTTCGCAGAAAGGTTGAGCTGTCCATTCTCTGAGGATATTGTATCTCCACTGCCAGTCTGATTGTCCTCCTGGATGCTGTTTTCTGATGTAGCTGTAACCAAGGCTGCAATCAGGCCTGCCTCAGTGAGGGTTCCATGCACCAGTCCCCAAGCCTGGCACATCTCTGCCAGCTGGATGCTTGTCAGCTTTCCATACTCCTGTGCTGACATGCTGCCTGCTCACCCTGACTAACTAAGCTAAAAAAAGATATAAACCAGTTGTGATCTGAACTCTGAGTATACACTGCGTGGCTGATTTAGAGTACAAAACATCTTCAGAGATCACTGTACTTAAGCTACAGGATTCACTCTACACACACCAATGCAAACCGCAAGCAAGGATATCTTATCCCAACAACTGTGAAACACAAATGTGAGGATATCTTATCCCAACCACTGCCACCAGACATGTGATGACCTTGCCCTGGCCCAGCAATCAAGGAGCCTCAATCCTCAGCACTAACACCAGGGGGGTTGTCTCACAGAAGAATAAAGGATAAATACACACAGCAAAGTACAATTTACCTTAAGTGCACACAGAAATCACAGTCAGTCTGGGGATGGTTGCACCCTTGCTCTCCCAGTCCCTATTAAGACTCCCCACTGGCACAGCTATGGAGTCCAGATCGCAGCCTAGCTGGCAAGCTAACCTCCAGTACCCTCTCTATCCCACCAGTGCTTCATGTCCCTGCCCAGGTAGCTGATACACCACACGCACTTTGAGATAAGTATTTATACAACTTCACAGACACACCTGGGAAAGGCTGACACAGATTCTCCAGCTGTGCCCCTTTACCCAGACTATACAGTAGTAATTCCTGTCACCACCAGCTAATAATTATCAGCTACCTAAAGGCCCTTAAAAGGGTGTCCAGTTATTACTGTACAATATTATTATCCAGTTGGTAATGTGACTATTCAGTCTAAGGCTTATTAGAGTGGCTTATTACAATACTCTATAAATATGCAATGTACTCTAGAGCTTACTTTGTCTCTACACAAACCAGCCACAGGTAAAGGCTTTAAAAATATTTAATAATAAATAATTAAAAACACAAGACAATACTACTATACCACAGAGATATCTAAGAGTTCAGAGATCACACAGAAACTTAAAACAATACAGTAGGACAGGTTGCATGTCAAATAAAAACACTTAATCTAACTTTCTAATCTTTAGCTATTCTTAAGAGAAAACACAGTGCTATAAACCTACTTACATACATAACGAGCATAAGCAGTGCTGGGGATGATGGTCCAAGACAAAATGCTTACAGTCTCACTGAACAATAGTTTTTAAAAACACTAACATTCAGATCTGCTAAGGCCCTCCCAAATTACATCATTTTGACACTTAGGATTTCCTAGTATTCACATTACATCATTTTGACACTTAGTCTTGAGTTCCCAGGCAAACAAACTGCATTATTTAGCAAGCTAACACCTGCTCAGGAAACTACAACAATAAAAACATTTCACATGTACACTCTAACAATCATTCCTTAAGTTAAGACAGTAGAAGGAATGTGTTCAGCCAGTCGCTTCTGCACCACCATTTAGATAATTGTAACTTCAAAGAACATTTGAAATGCTTGGCTTGGTTTTCCTTACAGCAGATGGCAATGTTGCAACAATCTTGGAGTTCACATTTTACGGTGTTTTCTTTCATTTAAGAACACAAGCCTCTATTTTACATTTATATATACAAATGATAGAATTATGTATCAAATTCTATTTGACTAGGCTGGCAGTCTTCGCCCATCTTTCCCCAATCTTCACAATCAGATACATATGAGGAGATACATCTGGGAAGGTATACACAACAGTAATGTTTATACACAACAAAGATATGGATGTATACATATACATATGTAGATGTATGTCTACATGTACATACACATATATATTCATATATATGTATTTATACACATCTGTATAGTACATCATATACATATGGGCATTTATAGATCTGTCTGTATTCATATATATATATATATATATATATATATATATATATATATATATATATATACATATATATATATATATATATATATATATATATATATATATATATATATGTAAATATTTACGTCTATATATTTATATAGATATATGGATATATATATATATATATATATATATATGTATATATATATATATATATATATATATATATATATATAGAGAGAGAGAGAGATATATGGGTCTACTTTACATGGTCGACTCTTCAGAAAGTCGACTTTCATATGGCCGAGAATATATGATTGATTTTCGAAAAGCTGACCATGTAAAATAAACACATACACACAAAACACTTACCATTTAACTGTTAGCAGGGGGAAAGCCCCTCTGCACCCCCCATGATGGCTCTGCCCCTACACCCCCATAACTTAAATATACCAACTCCGAGATCACAATACAGTGCGGAAGAGGAAATTTTCCCCATGGTCGGCTTTTTGAAAGTCGATCGTATGGTCTCAGCCATATGAATGTCGACTTTCTGAAAAGTCGACCATATGAAGGGGACCATATAGATATATATATATATATATATATATATATATATATATATATATATATATATATATATATATATATATATATATATATATATATATATATATATATATATATATATATATATATATATATATATATATATATACATATAGGTTCACCATATGTCCTGAACATGGAGTGGAGTCATACCATAGCACCGATAGTCTCAACCTCTTAGTGCAAGGGGATGTCATGTATGTATAGCAGGTATATATGTATACTGTTGCTACTGTAACAGGGTTTGTCTTAACAGACATGTTGTGTGTGGGAGGTCACATCTGCTATTGACATGTATGCCATCAGTTACTGAAAGACATCCTAAGGACATCATAGTACAGTGCCACTGATAGCACAGTAATGATCCTGTGGACCACAGCAGAGATATGACCAAAATTTATGGACAGTCTGACACACTCTGGTCATTCCAGAGGTATACACAGATCCCCTTAGTGCGAGACATGTGGACCAAGCCTGACAATTTGGATGTTAACAGCCATGTATATGGTTATAACACATAAATACTGGACTACATATGCCCAAACAGTTTAAGCATTCACACACTCCTGTCTGCCCTAACACATAATAACTAGTGGTGCAGAGGTCACATGGCCACATACTAACCAGTAGTTAGTGACATACATCTGTACAGCATCCCACAGCTTTCTCAGAAATACACAACAGTTATGTTAGCCTGGCAGCAGTACATCTTGCAAACATATGGACATAACATCACACTGGGTAATTACACTAAGCTGCTAGGCATGTAACAAAGCACTGTGCAAAGTACAGGCAGACTGCCACAACACTGGGCTACACTTTGTGTGGGGGAATACACATGTACCTGCAAGTATAGCAAGTTATACAGGCATGTCACAACACAGAGTCACAGACATCTTTGTGAAAGTGCATACCCACAACAAATGTGAATACAGCCACATATGGTATGCAAGCTTAGTATTACACTATATGGACTGTCTGATCAACTCCATCATCATATGTGCCACTTACATACTAAATCTACATATACTGGATCACAACACAGTGTGGTCCAATGCCTGTCTGTGGTATGGGACATGTGTGTGTTTGGCCCTACAAACATGTGAGTCGATAGGTCACCATACACTGGAGCAGCATGTAACATCAGATAGAACAGGACCAAGAACAATGACATCTACCACAGTCTGTACACAGGCCAAGGTACGTATTTGCAATACATATACTGTCAAATAACCCCTACTATATCTAGCAGTCTGATATCTGACTGGCTTGTTATCAGGTATGATGTCAATACATAATTATGTACAGAACATATACACTTCTTACTGCATGACATATGTACAAAGGTTGACAGACTTCTGGCTGGAGCCACAAACACTGGGCCAATATTGGCATGTTGCTGTGATACCCTCATACTTTTACTGTTGTAACAGGGTTTGTTGTGACATATGTCCTATGAGGGATATGAATTCAGTAACTCTCATGGGTGTCACCATGTACTGACTGCAATCCTCAGACTGCTTCTGCAGTTCTAAGAAAGGTGAACTGTGAGTAACACAAGACACATAAGACTCCAAACACTGGCCAGTCTGCAGATAACCCTAGAGGTGGGTGTTTCCTCAAACACATAACACTGTCATGACAGGTATTAAATCATGTAGACCACCCATATCCACACAAACCCTGTTAAGCCAACATTACTCCAAAGGCAGAAGAGCAACACTTACATTCTGTATGGGAATGTTACCACAGCTGTCCCACATGCAATCAGCTAGTGGGGGACTGCAATTCATGCAGAGGCCATCAGCTGATCATGATCACCCTTACAAAACACAAGCTGCTGCCTAAGCATAGCAGGTGTACTTCTCCACATCCACCAGAGAGGGAGTGAGAGAGACCTACAGAGATAAAGTAAGACAGGGAGGGGGTAGGAGAGTAAAACCTAAGCATGTTTGGGTCACACACTTACCAGTTTTGGGTTTCAAACCCTTGCTTCACTATGTATTGCTATTACATGTCTATGCTATTATTGCATGCACCACATAGATTATATGTTGGGGAGATGTTCAAAGGTATATTCGATGGTGAGTGACATCCGCAACAGTGCTAAAGGAGGGCTAAGGTAGGTGTAGTACATGTGCCTGTCCACATGAACAGGTGTCAAGGTCAACACAGCCACACGCTCTCAGAGACTCGCTCACATTATCACAGTTGGCAGGGTCAGGCTTAGACTTTCTAACTAGCTAGTCTGTCACAATACAGTAAAATTCAGGTATCATATGCACCACAGGGATTATCAGGATGATATATAGGCAAAGGGTATGCCAGGGTGTCTGACATCAGAAGTCATACTTCAGAAGGCCAATGGGAGGTGAAGTGAGTGAGAATGGCATCCAAATCATTATACTCCACACACACACACACACACACACACACACACACACACACACACACACACACACACACACACACACACACACACACACACACACACACACACACACACACACACACACACACACACACACACAGGTTTCCAGTACTGACATGCATGGGTGCATTGCTTTACAAGTGTGTAGTGGTTCACTGTGCCAGAAGGCTGTACAAGGCTAGGTAAAGGGTATTCCTTGGCATCAGGCCACATGACAGTGGTCTGCTGTGTGGCTCTGGGGTGTAGTGTCTGGATTGGCCCACACAGGTAGGCATTGTATTCACCATCCCGTCATCTGGATTACTATTGTGGGTGGCAAGTGCTGTGCAATGCTTTCCATGTGTGTGTTCTATAGTCAATGAAATGGATGGTGTCTGAGATGTGCACACATCCCACATGCATGTTCTGTGACATGTGGAAGTGTACCTGGGGTGTCTGGGGCATGTTGTGTACACAGATTGTTATAATCAGATGTGCCATTCCTGGCCTCATGTCGTGAGAACTGGCAATGGACACCAGGTTGACCCTGCACTTAAATTGACAGCATGATACAGGTATTCCCTAGTGTCAGTGGCATCTGTCCATACAGGGCATGTGTATAAGGCATGGTATGTCCTTTGTGGGTTACATTTGCTGACTCTACAGTTGTTGCAGGCGTCCAGTGTGGACTATAGTGAAGGAGCACTGTATCCAATTATGTGCCTTTTGTAGGGATGGGACAGGGTGCCATGCCCTCTGTAGTCCACTGCATTTACACCATGGTTACTATCTGTGGGCAATATGCAGGGAACTACCAACCTAGTGGTTGTTGCCTAGCTGAGTGTGTTTGTGTATGAGACATGGGTTTAAAGTGTTCTCTGGGTAATACAGGGGTTGCCTATATTATTCGCCAGGCCTTGATGTCACACATAGGGGTATGGATTGTCTACCCCTGCCTGTCTGCTGTTTGACATCTGTTATCCTTGTAAGGTGGAAATTGTGACATATAATAGGCCCACCATATAAGAAATTTGCAAAACGCACTCTTATAGCCACCTCCACACAGGATGCGAATGACAAACACACACAGACACCACGTAGCACAGTTGTCATGTCTGGGATTAGAACTCCTACCTAACTAGTACATTACACTGCAGAATTATGCAGTTATAGCATGTGTCACAGAGACTACTTGACTACTCATTACCCAAAGGTGTATTTCAAAGTGAATGACATCAGCAGACTTGCCAAAGAACAGCAATGAAGGTTGTAGTGACTGTGAATGGCCTCAAAAGCATTGCTCCCTACACAGACAACCAAACACACATGCTTCTTCACTTGCCAAGTCTGGGAATAGAACTCCTACCTAAATAGTATATCACACTACAGCATTACTCAGTTATAGGATGCACCACAGAGATTATTGGTCTACTCCTTCCCCAAAAGTGTATTTCAAAGTGAATTACATCAGCAGGCTTGCCAAAGTAGGGCACTGTAGGTTGTAGTGACTGTGAATGGCTTCAAAAGCATTGCTCCCTACACAGACACACACACACACACACAGATTTCTACACTTGCCATGTGTGGGAATAGAACTCCTACCAAAGTAGTATATCATACTACAGCATTACGCAATTATAGGATGCACCACAGTGGTTACTGGGCTACTCCTTCCCCAAAGGTGTATTTCAAAGTGAATGACATCAGCAACCTTGCCAAGGTTAGGCAATGGAAAGTGTAATTCATAGGTTCTTAGGTTCATACGTTGATACTAGGCTAGCGACCCTATGGCCTGTACATGCCTAGACATGACAATTTCCTGGCTATGACTTCTCACAATATTTACTTCCCTGCACCCCTGTCTAGCAGGGCAGCTGACATGATCCCCGGGGTTAATTTCTTATCTCCCATCCAATCATCCAGATTCCTGTTGAAGAGGGCCAAAGATGCACTCTGCTTGACATGTATGGGCAGTCTATTCCAGAGTCTCGGGAGTCTCTGGGTCAGGAACACATCCCTCCAGCATGTATTGTTCATTGCAATGACAAGATTTGGATCCCTGGTCCATGTGGCTGTGAGGGTTTGGAATTCTTTAAGTGTAGCATGTCCAACAGCAATGGGTTTGACATGGCATGGTATGTTAAGCAGTGATTGCTTCTGAGAACACAACACACGACAGTGTATAGCTGGATGATTTTCAGATGGTCAGCACAGGGCATCTGTTTTAGGACTGTAATTTATTTTGTGAGGTATGTCTGCAGCCTGTCTAGTTGTTGCAGATGTCTTGTGAGGTACATACCTAATGGGCTGTTGTAGTCTGTACTGTGTCTACTGAGAGATGATTACAGTGGGGCAATGGCCTCCTTTTCCTGGATGTAAAGCCCTTAGTGGGAGGTGTGCCACATAGGTGGGTTTCCTGACTGTTGTGGAGATGTGGTTATCAAAGGTAAGACCACTGTCTACCTGTGTCACTAAGTCTGTTATCACACTTTAGGTGTTTAGTGCACTGCCACCTATGTGGTACTTCACAGGTAAATGTCCCTTCCCAATGGGGATAACTATATATTTCTTGACATTGATCTTGAGGCCATGGCTCAGACACCAAGCATGTCTTTCTGTAAGGCCCTTCTGTAAAATATCCACATCATGTGGGGATTCAATATTGGCTCCCAGTGTGCAGTCATCTGAGACCTTTTTTTGCCAGTGTCCCTTACTGTTGGACTGTATTTCTGAGCAGTAGATGCCAAACAAGGGCAGTGTCAGGACTGAAAGCTAAGGTAGTCTAACTGTCACTTGTCTGGGGCTGGGGATAGTGTCACCTACATTTACAGTGTGGGTTCTGTGAGTACAGCAGTTGGCAGCCCATCAGGTGACATAGGGATTAATGGCCAGCTTGATATGTTTATCTATGATTCCAGACTGGGGGATGGTGTTGAAGGTCTTGGCGAGGTCCAGATAGGCTGTGTGAACCACTTTACCTTCATCCACAGCTCTGGAGATGGATTTGCAGTTGTCATTCAGGTTGAGGTGACATGATCTGCCCTTCACAAACTCAATCTGGTTAGGATCCAGTGTTTTCAGGTTGCCAATGTCTTTGTTTTAATTTCCATGATAATAAATTCCATGTTTTAATTTCCATGATAATAAATTCCATGGCCTTGCAGATCAGGCATGTCATACTGCTGGGGCTGTAGTTTCCAGGATCCAAGGTGGATCCCCCCATGTGGACTGGGATAAATGTAGCTGTGCACCACATAGTAGGCATGAAGCCTGAGGTGTGGCTATGATTACACAGGGCATGTAGGTGAGGTGCCAGTTCAGTTTGTAGCTCATGTAGTACACAGCCCGGGATGTTGACTCGTCCCATGGCTGATGTTGTCATAGCTCTGGAGAGTGTGTTTTATTTTACCTATGTGGCCGTTATTACCAGAATATGACAATCTTTCCATGTTGAGATGGACCCTTTGGGGGTTGGGAGGGGGAGTGCAGTTGACACTGAATCGATCTGCCAGGATATTGGCAATTTTCCTGGGTGCAATATATTTAATACCATCCTGTTGTAGCTCAGAGCAGTTCCAAGCATTGCCATTTAGATTCTTCACATAGCTATGGAATGGCTTGCAGTTGTCTTTGACATCTTTGGCTATATTATGTTCGTAACTAGCTTTGGTGGAAGTTATGAGTGATCTCTGCCTCTAACTGTAGCAGGTAAGGGAGTATTTTGCATCCTGAAAATTCCCCCATTTCTGCAAAAGTTTCCTCCTTTTGTTGTACAGTATGTTTATGGCAGAGGGCCACTGCATTGACTTCCTTTTCTTGCTCAGGAGCATCATGGTTCTATATTGGATGGCACGAGTCATGCACAAGTGGATTTGCTAGTAGTGTGCCTTCATGTATGATTCAGCAGTCATCCTTTCAATTCCCATCTGCATGGGTGTCATGATGTTAGTCATGTCTGATATGTGTAGCATGACATTGGCTTTGGAGATGTGCATTATGAAGGTTTCCTTACTGACGTGTGTGGGAGGGATGTTGATGTTAACGGTGATTAGCTCATGGGCAGACCTGACCACCAATGGGGTGACCATAGGTGTGGAGCATTGATTTCCCATGTTGGTAATGACCAAGTCTAGGATATCTGAACCCCTGGTGGGACTATAGGTTACTTGATCCAGGGGATTGGGAATTATGACTTCCAAGAACCATTGGGCACAAGTGTTGGTACACAAGTAGTTTTCCCAGTTAATGGCAGGGTAGTGTAAGTCACCCAGTATTAGGGTGTTTGCTTGTATCACAATATTTCACAATATGTTTCAAAAGCTGTAGTTGGTATCATGAGGCAGGGTGGTGGATCTGTAGCAAGCCATGCAATTTGGAATGCAGTCTAACCTACTGTTAGTTGGTCTGGGGGTATTTCAGACACATTCTGATGGACAAGTATCCTGGTGGTGTGAATATCCTTGGTGAATATGGACACTCCTCCACCTTTATTGTTTTGGTCCTGGGTTGTTAGCCAACAGGTGTGGTGAGAGCTGTACCTGGTATTGCAGGGGTGCTCTCTGGAGTCTTGGATCAGGTCTCTGTTACTGCACAGTTATCGATGTTCTCCATTTTTAGGTGTGTGTAGTGACTGTGAATGGCGAAAAAAATCGATCCCTACACACACAGTTTCCATGTCTGGGAATAGCACTCCTACCTAACTAGTACATCACACAATAGCATTAGGCAGTTATAGGATGCACCACAGAGATTACTGGGCTACTCTTTTCCCCAAAGGTGTATTTCAAAGTGAATGACATCAGCAGTCCTATCAAAGTACGGCATTTGAAATTGTAGTGAGTGTGACTGTCCTAAAAAGCATTGATTTCTACACAGACAAACACAGTTGCCACATCTGGGATTACAGCTCTTACCTAACTAGTACCTCACACTACAGCATTATGCAGTTATAGGACACACCACAGAGATTACTGGGCTATTACTTCCCCAAAGGTGTATTTCAAGGTGAAGACATCAGCAGCCTTGCCATTGCCATAGTAGGGCAATGGGGAGTGCAGTGTGTATGCATGGGCCATAACCCATTCATCTAGAGGCAGACACACATCACTCAGGCACACACAGGTTTATATTCCACAGGTACATGTATACAACTGCTAGATGACTACTGACTTGTACAGTCATGTTACACAGTTAGCACAAGCACCACAGACACTATAGTGCTGAGCGATACTAGAGGCAAATGTCTACAGTGATTGACATTTTCACCTCATGTGGTTTTAGCCAATTGGATGTGTGCTGGGTGGGACAGACCTCATGATGGGATGTTCTTTGTCACTGTCACTCTCTTCCACACATCTTTGTATGGGTATTTTTGGGCTATTATAGTTTGTTGTCCTTGGATATATTGTGTGTATTCCTATCCAATGCCTGTGCAAAGCATGACAGGTATGTAGTGAGGAGTGCATGCACTAACATTTGTGACTATCAGATATGTATGGTCCACTGTTGTTGCCAGTCATGTGAGCATGCTCAGTATGACCTTTCAGTATTTTGTTGTCTGACATGGCCTTCATTTCTCTAAGTGTGGGAGCATGCCCAGTATGACCTTCTGTATTGAATATGTGAATCCATTCCAGGTAGATTGCACTCCAGTGCAGACTTTTGTGTTCTACACCTACAGCTTGCAAACTGTTTCTGCAGGATAACTGTAGATAGGTTGGCAATATGGGGACAAAATGGGCAAAGGATAGTGGGTTACTGTAGGTAATTGTGTCTGTACTGTTTTCTGCTACATGGCCCTGGTGTTAGCAGAGATATTCAGACATATCTTCTGTTTTACACTGTGATGTTTTATGTCATCAAGCACTGTCAGGTATACATATTTGCTTGCAGTGATGTCCTGGGGAACACAGGATGAATGCAGCTGTGTCCAATATTGTGGTCATCAGCCTACATATTATTGCACAATCATGCCATTCTGGAGGGGAAGCTACAGACACTTGCTGCTGGGTCTGAGTAAATGGCTCAGCACCTTGGTATAGTGGTAGCTGAGGATCCCATGCTTGTACATCCTTAAAAGTGACAGTATGGCCATATCCTGCTGTGGCCATATCTCACAGCTGTACAGATTCACACAGGTTACCCAGAGGCAGGGGTCATAATTCTGGACATTACCCATTCACATTGTGGTTTACGAGCAGGTTTGTAGCCGCCCATTCTTGTGTTTGCTGTCAGGGATAGTATGTGCACACGACTGAGTTTCAGACTTCACACACTCCATGCCACCCATGATCCTACCCCCTCCTCCTCTGTTATTCTATCCTATTCCATACATTACGCAAACATTATCTGATATGTTCCCTATAGTTATCACCTCATCCCAGCAGTAATGTGGTGTTGGTCCACAGTTCATGCAGTAAGACATGGTGGACATGTTACTGAGATTTGTCCACATGGCCTTGCATTTGTGTTCTGTGGACTGTTGTATGTTGTTATTTGGGAGTTCATGACATAACATAAGTTGGCAGTATGGGTGAGACACAGGCCTTTGGCAGAGGACTGTAGGCCATTTGGTAATGATGCAGGCCAGCTGTAGCAAGCCATTGCATTCTGTCACTCCAACAGTCCCAGACTGCAATACACTATATTCCCCTGGGGTGACAGGGTAGGTGTGCAAAGTGTTCATGCCAATACTTTCTGTCATTATTGATCCAGTGGTGTGGATGCTGGCAGGGTGTTTCTTACAGCTAGGGACACACCTGTATGGGACACCTGTTTTGCATGCTGCATTCTTTAGCTATTGCCATACAGAGGTGGGGGTCATATTGTACTGATTACCAACAGTAAGGATAAGACCGGAGAGGTACCAGTGGGTGGTGGTGGGGTGAGCTGGGTGCATAGTGCTATGAACACTACTTGAATCTGACTCACAGATATACATGGGGCATTCCACTTATGCTGGCTTGTGCAGGGACATCAGCTGTTTTTCAATACCTCATACTTATGACCTTTGTGGTATGCCAGTGTTTGGCCAGATTACATCAGTATTCCCTACCACAAGCCCAAATAATGCTGCTAACCTGTTTGTACAATTCCAAGGGTGTGTCCATTTGACAGTTACATATTATACACTGTCTGTCTGGGGTACTTCCCCCTGTGTACTGCTTGTATGTCTGGGCCCACATTCATGCCATGTTCATCTTTCAGATGGTGATACATATTACTTCCAAATATTTACTATGGCTTACTGCTGGAATGTGTTTTGCTGGGAAGTATCGTGTTTGGCACTGCAGTTGTGAGAACTTGGCCCTGTCATTGGCAGTACTGGCCAATGGCCACCAGGACAATCCTCACCATGCATACATACATACTGACCACTCTCACACAATAGACGACACACACCAACCTAACACACACACACAGCCCTGCATATTGTACACATGCTACAATCTATCCTGCTACCTTGGCCAGCTCAGGTAATCTGTGCTCTACTGTTATTATGCCTACACATACATGTTACTACATTTCTACATAGGATTGGGGGGGGCACACCTGACACCTGACTGTTACTACATTTCTACATAGGATTGGGGGACACACCTGACTGTGACTACTCTACATAGGATTGGGGGGCACACCTGACTGTTACTACATTTCTACATACCATTGGAGGGGCACACCTGACTGTTACAACATTACTACATAGGACTGGGGGCACACCTGACTGTTGCTACATTTCTACATAAGATTGGGGATGCACACCTGGCTGTTACTACATTTCTACATAGGATAGGATTGGGGGGCACACCTGACTGTTAATACATTTCTACATAGAATGGGGGGCACACCTGACTGTTACTACATTTCTACATAGGATTAGGGGGCACACCTGACTGTTACTGTATTTCTACATATGATGGGGGGCACACCTGACTGTTACTACATTTCTATATAGGATTGGGGGGCATACCTGACACTTGTACACATTTGCTATGACTGTACTGGTATTTCAGGTACTCCATTTTGTTCTGTATTCTAACCTATCATGCTGACTAGTGGCATATCAGTGTACTACAGGTCTTAAGTTTGATTGACCTACATTTCAGTTTTTGACATCTTACCCTTCAGAACTAACATCCCACTGCCTGACCTGTTGTAGTCTGTCTGTGTAGGTCTGGGGGGGATGTTCTCCATAGGCATAAATCAGAGGCCTTAGCACAGCCTTTATTTATGTTTGTCTACACCTGTCCTGCTGTCTGAGACTGTTGTTGGGTATGTGAGCCTCCCTGACTGGCATGTGTGTGTCCTATAGACACACATGTGGCCCAGCACATTTCCTGCAGTGAGTTTTGTCACCTTGTCTAATACTGGCTACTATGGTGACACCAGTATTTGTTACAGATATCATGCTGCCACTATAGGTGTCTGCTATCTGCTGGCATCCCATTCAGCCACCCGATTCCCTTGCATGCTCACATACATACCATGGATAGAACTAACAACACATACTACTCCATTTGGCAATTGGTAGGAAAAGTGACTTACCTTGTGGCTGTGCCAGTATTGAGGATGGTGCTGGAGGGCTGACTATGTTGGATGCACATAATACACTCCATATACATGGTTAAGCACAGGTAGTGTCATGTTTGGCATCCCTTTTACTGTACATGCGAGTCAGAAAGAGGTGTCGTTCCCCGGGTTCCTACCATGTCAGTGTATGTGCTATGCATTGCCTCTTGCCACAGCCTGGACATACTGGGAATGCCTCCTTCTGCCTACTGGGGCAGGCTCAGGTTGTTCCTCGTCTGAGTCACTCTGTGCCTGTGCAGGCCTTGGCAATGGTGGGGGGCTGTGTAGCCCTGCCCCATGCTCTTCCTGCTGCAGCTGTTTCCGCAGGATCATATTGTGTAGCATGGCACATATGATGACAATTTGTGTACATGTAGCTGGTGAGTACTGCAAGGCTCCACCGGATGTGTCCAGGCACCAGACCCATGAATTGAGCATCCCAAAGACATACTCTATCATGATTCTGGTCTGTGCGTGTGCCTCATTATAGAGTTCTTGTTTGGGTGTGTGTCCATTTCTGATGGGTGTCATCAGCCACAGCTTCAGTGCATAACCAGCATCCCCCAGTTGGTGGCCATAAGGGATGTCTCCATTGGCAAATCTCTGGTACAGTTGTGTCAGATGCCAGATGTGGGAGTCGTGATAGCTTCCAGGACAGCCAGCACACACATTCATTATAATGTCCTGGACAATGCACATGACCTGGCAGTTGATGGAGAGGAAGCCCTTGCAGTTGATGTAGACCCTACCCTGCTCACCAGGTGGTGCTTTGGTGCATATGTGCGTGCAGTCTGTAGCACCCACTACCTCAGGGTATTCTGCTATTTGGTGTGAAGTGATGCATATTCCTGGCCAATGCCTCACGGGTGTTGTGGAAATATATGTGCTTACCGGCATGTGCTGACATGGCATCCAGGAACTGGTGGAGTACCCTGGATGCTGATGCCTGTGAGATCCCCATGATATCCCTAGCTGGCCTTTGGAAGCTACCTGTGTCTAGTATTCTTAGGCCTACACATACCTTGGTATCCACTGGAATGGGTTCCCCTCTGTTGGTTTTGTGTGTGAGGTGTGGCCGGCACAGCTCAACAATTTATTGTAGGAGTTCCCTGTCCACCCTATAGTACTCCACTATCTCCAGTTCATGTAGCCACTGGTAGGTTACCCTGGGTCTGTACACTCTTCTCCTTTTCCACACTGTGGGTTGTTCGTCAGCATTCTCATCCTCACCACCCTCAGCCTTTTCCACATGTTGATTTATGATAGCTGCTGCAGCCCATTTCATTTTGTTTGGTAAAATTTCCCTGCTTGTGTACACCAGTGGTGTAGAGTTTGTGGGAAAACCAGAGGGAAAGGTATTTGCATAGTTTGCAGTGGTGTGCTGGGCTGGGCTGGGCTGCTGCCTGTGTAATTGGCTGATTCTGATCCATTTCACCTGCCAGCTATGCTAGTTCTCCTTGATTACCTTCCTACTGCTGTTTTCCCTTCCTATTGCCTTCCTGCTTAAGCCCAGGGGTGTGCTGCACAAACACAGTGCACAGATGTGCACAGAGCTGCTATTTCCTGGTTTACCTTTTTTTTCCTTTAAAACATGGTGTATAGTGCGGACACCCGTTTAGGCAATGCAAAGAGTGCTATGCAGCCTCAGACACACCCCTTTGCTTAGCTCTGCTAAGCTAAGGGTAAACCCAAGTCACAGGGCTCCAATAAGCATACAGTATTCATGACACACCCCTCTATGATGTCAGCTAGCTCTTAGGCTTGCACCAAGGTCTTCCTGCATGACACGGTTGGGTGCAGGCTAGCCTTGAAGGGAGATCTAGGATTCAGTATCATTCCCCTCATTTGCATAGGATTGCCTGCTAATGCCTAGTTACAAGTCCCACACTGAGCCTTCCTCCTTAGCAACCACTATTCACTGGCCTTGTTGTCTTCTGCCTGCCAGTGAGTATAATAGCAAAATTGTGATTTTGGATAGAGTGCTTATTTCAAGTGTTTTTTTATTTTTGGCCCGATCCCATTTGCGCACCACTGCCCTACTTAAATAACTGAAACTGGCTAAAAGAAAATTAAAGATATATTTTTTTTTGTATCTGTCTTCCATGGACATCGGCATGGTTTCTACATATTATACAGCCTTTACTTGGAGCTGTCATGGCTCCGTTTTGTAGTTTGCAGACTACACTAGTCCTGCATAGCCAGCTTCCTGGATTGCAAATTCACCTCATTTGCATGGTTTTCACCTGCAAATGGGGTAATTTGCATACAGGAGCTGTGTCCATGCAGGAATAGTGCAGGAGGGCTCATCTACATCCCGGGGGCTTATTCCTGGATTGCACTGCGGCCATATTGCTTCCAGCAGCTCCTGCACTATTCCTACATGCCATGCAGAGCTTGCTGAATCCTGGGGATTGTCTTCTAAAGAGCCATAATATTTTACAAATTTTTAATTCATGTCATTTACCACATATTGTAAGTCAAATGAATCCTCGTGGTGTTTTCAGTAAAAGATTTTGGAGAAATGCTCTCAGGTAGCAAGCTATTTTTTTGCCTTAGAAAACTCCAGGAAGTAAAAGTATTAATTAACCCACAGCTGTTCAGGTTTAAATGAAATTAAGAAGGCCATATGTCTGATTGGAGACCTCCACTGGCAGAATCTTATTCATTGGGCTTCATGCCAGAGGTTGCTGTAAGACTGTGTTCTTCCTTTTGGGGGTTTCGGAGGGGAACTTCATTTTGACTATCTCAGTGGTAAGTGTTTGACTTTTTCAGGGAAAGCCAGTATTTAAGCAGGCTACCTTATAGTCTCAGTGAAGCAGGAGCTCATTACTGGATTTACTGTTGTTTTTTCTTTAAAAGTGAGTTTCATTTCCCAGTGTCAGAACTGTTCCAGTCTTTGTTTGGTCTCTGGCAAGGAGGAGGTTTTGAAGTATTAAATTGACAAGGAAGTTGCAATGGGTAGAGTGTTAAGCCCATTTCAGTCTCTTCCTTTCAGATTTATTTCAGGTTTCTCCTCTAGGCTTAGTCCTAAAGAGCAGCCTTGGGCAGTATAGAACAATTCATCATTTGTTGTTTCTTGCTGTTTTTACTGTCAATGACAAATTTATTAGACCTGATGCTCAGGTAAGATACTACACATTGGAGGATGTCAATGACATTATTCGCTGGTTCCATGATCTATGCTTGGCAAAAATTGATACTTAGGCAGTCCGACTACTCCCTATTTGAATGGAAGATTGGCCCCTTTTAGGAAGGCATACTGATGAGGCCTTTTACTTTGACATAGTGATGCTAATGGGGGTGCTTGGTGGCCTGCTCCACTTTTGAAAAGTTTAATTCAGTCCTTCACTGGGCTTAGAGACAGAGACCCCCCTAGGGGGCTAGTGGTTCATTACCTGGATGAGTTTTGTTTGCTGTTAATGGAGGAGCACAAGGTGCTTACACTGCATTAGAAATTTTTGACAATTGTGTCAGGAATTAGGGTCCCATTATCAAAAGAAAAGCAGGTGGGACTAGCCAAATCCATGGGGTTTCTGAGCTTGAAGTCTGATGTATCCACTTCCAAACTGAGGCTTCCAATTAAAACACTGAATAAGTTAAGACTGCATATAGACAGCTGAGAGTTCTCCAGGTATTGTGGCTACTAGGATTGCTCAGCTTTGCTTGTTGGTCTCTTGTTCCTGGTAGTGCATTTAATTATGGGTTGGTTAACCTTCTCAGTGATGGTAAACAAAAGCATCATGGGGCATGTGTTACACAGCATATAGAAGAAGATCTTTGTATTTGGTGGGTCTTTCTCTTGAAATACAAGATATTGTGTACTGGCAAAAGGACTGGGTCACTAACTCTCTGAAATATGGTTGTTTACTGATGCAGTGGGTAGTTCCAGCATGGAGGCTTACTTCCTGCATAGGTGGCTCTCCTCCCTTTGGCCAGCCTTGTGGATCCCTCAGGTACTAAAACATATTATGTTCCTTGAGCTTATGCTGATCTGTGTGGCTAGAGTGGTGTGACAAGACCAACTTCATAACAGTAGGTTAGTATTTCACTGTTTTAATATGGTTGTAGTTCATGCTTTTCCAGAAGGTCAGCTAAGCCTAGTAGAGTGGAATCACTAGCGTGGCAACATATTCTTCATAGTTTGTGGATAAATTTGACTTTTACAGCAATCTAGGGGATTTCAGGCACAACAAATAGAATAACAATTCTCTTTCTCATTTGCAAATCGACATGTTCAGGATACTAGCACCAGAAGTGCAGAAAGTTTCCACTGACATTCCAGCATCTTTGTTGAATGTTAGTGAAAAATAGAAGCCTATTTTGGTTTCTTGGTCATGGTCTGCTAGCACAAAGAAGCCATGTGCATCATCCCCAGTGGCCCTTTAAAAATTTACAAGTGGCACTTCTGCCGCTCTTTGATGTTGGTTCCCTGGCCTTATCTGTCAGGTTTTAGTCTTTAGGTGTGTTCATAAAGAGGTGGTTAAGACACTTTGTTTCACTTGTCTTCTCTTTGTTTTTTGTCTAACCTCATGGCTTTCCTGATTATACCAAATCATGACTGGTTTCCATGGCAATATGGGGTTGTGGTAGATTGTTGGGGCTATCTTCAGATGGCAGACATCCCTTTGACAGAAGGTTGTTGTCTATCATCATTGAAGGTATTTATAAATTAATGTCAAGCTATCTGTTTTATACCATCTACACAACCCTAGTAACGTGCATTGGGGACTTTCAGGGATGGGAGAATAGTTTCTTATGCTTACTTGGGGTGATATATACATGTTTTAATCATTCTGGCTTCATATAACTTAGAGAGTCAAAGACTGATCAGCTTTAGAGGGGATGCCTAATTAAATTGGGATGGTATTCCTCCACCTAGTGGCTAGGATGTTGCTCAGTTTTCAAGCCTCTAATTCCCTGGCTAATTTAGCTTTTAAAGATCCTCACATCAGAGTTATTAGACACAAGTTATTTTGTATACAGCTTCTCAGAACTCTGCAAATCTCCCAGGCAAGGTATCACACCTCATTCTTTTCACATTGGGAAAGAAACTGATTTAACTAGGGACCAACAAGCTCTAGAGGTCATTAAGTAGGTGAGACATTGCTGTTCCTCCATCTTTTTGAAATACATTAAGTAGTGATGTACTATTGGAATAATTTTTAGTTCTTTTGCAGAGGTGACCTGTGTTGTCATATTTGAGCATTAATTCATTGTTTTAGCTGCTAAGAGATCATCCGTCAGACCCAATGGCTACACTATGGGTTTGGACCCAACTGGTGTTGAAGTGCTTCAGAGAGGCCGTTATGTTGTTCACAGATGTTACCTAAGCTGAAGGCAGTAATGCAGATGCAGCAAATTTACATACCAAGCTTGACGTTGCTTCATTTGGGCAGCCATGATATTGGACCTCTGTCTAAGAGACAATTACTTCCTGTCATTTTTAGGATGTTTTTTTATGCGGGCTACCACCCACACCTGTTGGAGGTCAGTGCAGGGTAGAATATCTACCCTTTTGGTTTCCCTTCTGCTTTCCTGGACCATTGTGGTGTAGCTTACAGGTTAAGGGAGTATGAGCAGAGGAAGACATTATGCTCCTGTGTGTTCAAGTACCAGGATGGTGATTAGGACATTCAAGGCTATGAGGGGACAGTATTTACAGCACCTAGAAAAAGGCAATACAAGAGGTCAACTGGTGATGGTGCAACTGTATGAGTTGATGGTTATAAATTATAAAATGTTGGTTCACTTCAATAACAGTTGCAATAGCTATAGTGTTGATTATTATTTATTGGATTTGGCACAAACTTTTGGTTAAGCTGAAACATATGAGATTTAAATTGCTCAGTGTATTAGTTTCAGTGACACACCAGGCAGCACACTTAACTTTGGCATAGAAACCTATGGTTTCTATTCCCATGTCAGGTGTATTCCTTGCTATATGGCAATGCAACCCAAGTGTTGGGTGCGCTGTCCTTCAGATGAAATATTAAACCAACACCTCCCCTGCTTAAGTTCGTAGTAACTCAGGTCACTGTAAAATACCTTATAGCAAGTATCAAAACAAGATACCTGCCCAAATTTTCCCTAATAGAACAAATCACCTTAAGTATCCCCCTGAAATGATGCTAGCCTACTGCGAGTAATATGGGCAACAAAGGAAAATAAATAAAATCAGTGAGAATACAATATAAAGCAGATAGAAGCCACCATTGTGGAAATCATATAAGAAGATACATGTTTTGCATCCACGGTGGTGCAGCGGTAGCGTTGTTGCCTCACAGTAAGAGGTTCTTCCATTCGATTCTCGGCTGGAGTGTGGGGAGTGCCTTCTGTGTGGAGTCTACATATCCTCCCCGCGGTCGAATGGCATTCCGAAAGACATGCATAAATGGGCGGGCATCGAAATGGCAACTCAGCACCGTAAAAATCTACTGCCAATCATTAGCAGACCGGAGTTCTGCTGTGGCACCCCCTAACCAGGAAAAGCCAAAAGACAAACAACAACAACTAAAATGCAATGCCTGAATAGAGGTCATCATCATGATACTCTGTTTTATCAACTTTGTATGTTATTCACAGATATATAGCAAATGGTTTACTTTTGCTTTAAGAAATACATTAAAAAATGTTCAAGTGTCTGTGAGAACATTTTCAGTTCAGGAAAAAGTACCTAAAACATATACTAAGCAGTGTTGTATAGTTTATGTGCCCATTGTTTTTACTTTCTGTTTCCACCCACCACACTGCCTTAGGCTACCTTTCTAGCTTCAGTGCTCATTCGTGGTCAACTTCAGCAATTGAGTCTTTTTGACTGTGACACCCTGGGCATGATCTTTCATAAGGATGGCATCTTTATACCTTGGGAAGTTGATCTTCAGACAAACCAGTGTTAACTTTTGTAGTAAAGTATCCAATTTATCTTGTAAGCATGAAACCAGGAGTGTCATACATGCTGCAGGTCATTTCAGTTCTGTAGTGGACATATCAGCTAATGTGATGATGTCAGCATGCCACTGAAGCCCTTCTATTTTACCCTAAGATGACAAAAAAGACTCGATCTCGAGATCAAGATGCTGCTTCCCCTAAGCCCTTATTTTATCCTGCTGACAGCACTACAAGTGGCCAGATTCCATTCCAGAACTTACTTCAACAGTGTACACAAAAGCCTTTCCTCTGTGCAATCAGTACTTTTGCTACCTGTCCCAGTTTGACTGAGTCAGCCATGGCTTAACAACTTGCATCCCATTATCTGCATTAGCTGTGAGTGGGAGTAGAAAGGCTTAAGCCTGATGATATTAAAAACGTTAACAATGACAATCCAAGACATTTCTTTCCTGCTCATAAATCAGGGCAAGATTTACTTTTATTTTGGTACTGGTAGTGCTGCTATTTTTTTTTGCATTTTATCCCACTGTCTTGGGGTGTCTTTCCTCAGACAGCAAGCCATCACTGTGCTGAGTGTCTGCCATTATGTCCATATCTAAAATGCACTCCAGTGATTGGTTGAACCTCAATGGGGGGGGGGTGTAGTAGAGACAGAAAAAGTATTACATAAATCAACAGTGTGCAGTGTGTGGAATATCAAAATTATGTTTATAAACTGAACTTCTTTAAAATGATCTGTGGTTTGGTATTAAATGTAAAAAAATCTGTGGTAGCTTACTATGGCTTAAAGGAAGAAAATTAAGGAATATGTCAGAACTGCCTGCTTGCTGCTGGTGACTGTGATTAAGAAGGGGACGGGGGCAGGGATGAGGCCAGGAGATCACGAATCAGAAACTTTAACTTTCATTATTCTTTTTTTATTTATTCCTACTGAGACCAAGAGTACCTCCTTCTAGCCTGTGCCATCAAATTGCTGTGCAAAAATGACATGCTGATGAACTAGCAGAAATCATAAAGGAATATGGTGTAATATCTCTTGTTGGCCCAACATATGTTTTGCATATACTCTAGCTTTCAGGCTAGCGTGAGCTTGATGCTAATATCATCATCATCTGCCCCCTTTTTCCCATTTTCAACACTGGGTTGGGGTCTCTCTCTGTTCAATGGCACTCTCCTACCTTCTTCTACACTCATGCCTGACTGCCGCAGATCTTTTCTCCACAATCCACCCACCTCTTTGCCGGACTGCCTCATTTCATCTTGTCTCCTTCCTGTCTATTCCAAATCTTCTTCACCAGATCGTGTTCTTCATTTCTGCATGTGTGCCTGAACCACCATGATCTGTTCTCTTTAACCTTGTCTGCACTTGGATCTACTTTGGCTTCTGCTTTTTTGTCCTCATTTCTTTGTCTGTCTCACCATCATACCCCTCAACTGTACAGATTTTCACAGAATGTCCAGATTTTTGCCTTACATTTTTGATCTATTCTTCATAAAATTTGTGGTTTTTCTAGCAAATCACTGTGATGATCTTTGTATTGAAGTCACTAAATAATGACATATATTTGAGTTTCAGACTTCAAATCCTTTAGAAAATGTATGCTAAAACAAACCCTGTTACACTATAAGCTTTCTAAGTTTATAAGAGCAATATTTAAAATATGTTCCTATTTTTGGTCCTTTGTCCTCCCATTTTGTTAGGCTTTTTCCAGATTTCTTGCACTAAGAGGTTGAGAGGTATGCCCACCATATGTATTCTTTCACCCATCTCAGGCACTTCATCTCCATCACTTCTAACTTCCACAACTGCTCTGCCTTTACTGCTCAGATTTCTGTGCCATAAAGGAGTACTGATAGCACCACTGTTTTGTACACCTTACTTTTCACTTTCTTTGGCATTCTGCTGTCATACATTACCCCTGACACTCTGTGCCAGTTTGCTGCAGCCCCTCTGATGCTAGCTTTGACCTCCTCATTCAGGCTTTCTTCCTTCTCAACTCCTCATCCCAGATACTTAAAGCTGTTAACCCGCTCCATCATTTTCCCTTCAATCTCAGTTTTCAGCATCTTTTGATCTCCCCATTTGCTGCCATTACAACAGTTATATCTGTACCCAGTTTCATCTCATGTGCCTTCACTTTTTCTTTCCATTCCCTTATCCTTTTCTGAAATTCTTGCCATACCTCTCAGCTGTCCAGATTTTCACAGAATATCCAGATTTTTGGCTTATATTTTTGGTCTGTTCCTTATAAAATGTGTGGTTTTCTGACAAATCATTGCGATGATCTGAGGAATGAAGTCACTAAATAATGACATACATTTGAATTTCAGACTTCAAATCCTTCAGAAAAAGTATGTTAACACAAACCCTGTTACTCCAGTAGCTTTCTAAGTTTATAAGAGCAATATTTAAAAACTGTCCCTATTTCTGGGCCTTTGTTCCCCATTTTGTCAGGCTTTGTCCAGATTTCTTGCACTAAGCGATTGAGAGATATGGTTCCTGCCACATCATCTGCATATAGTAACCTTGTTTATCTGTTCCCTCTCACCTAATTGCTAATGTAGTCCAACACCAGTATGAACAGCAGTGGGCTCTGAGCTAAACCCTGATGCACACCTATTCCCACTGGTACCCCTATGTGAGACTGAACACTGTTCGTCATTTAGTTATTGGGTCCTAGTACATAGCCTGCACTAATTCTACCAATGTTTGTGGAACTTCAGACCACCACAGGACTGCCCAAACAGCTTTCATGGGACCATGTCATATGCTTTTTCAAGTCTAAGAGTGCCCAGTTAAATTATTTCCTCATCTCAACTATCTGTCTCACTGCAAATGTTGGGTCATTTGTGCTGGATCCTGATCTGAAACTTACTTTCTACTACTCTGCATATTCATTTATCAGTCACCCTCTCCAGAATGTTCATGCAGTGTGATAGAAGTTTGATGGTGCTGTACTGCCCACAGTTGTGAATTCCCCCTTCATTCTTGAACACTGGCACAAGTATGCTTCTGGTCAGCTGATATACAACTTTCTCTCCTTACTGCTATGAGTACCCTCAGGAGTTATTTCTTCCCATCTCACCCAACATCTTAAACATATCTGCTGTGACCTCATCTAAGCTTGATACCTCCCTCAATTCATTTTCCTTAGTGCTGTTCTTACTTTTTCTATGGTGGGCTCCTCTACTTCTTTCAATGTAGGCTGTGTTTGGGAAGTACAGCTTCTGTGGGGTTTTCACCATTCAGAAGTTGTCAGACATATTGTTTCCATCTATCTTTGATGTCCCGTGGATTGGTGAGTAAGTTGTTGCTGGAATCTTTTATGAAAGTTATTTGACTATCTTTAGATTTCTGTCTTTTCCTTGCAACGTGACATCATTCTTTGTGCAATACGAAACTGGCAAAGTGCCCCTGATGTCTTGTTCTTTGCTATTGCAACTCCTCTCTTAGCCTCTTTGTTAGCTAACCAGTATTCCTTCCTAGTCTGGTATGTCTTTTCTATCTCGCACTTTTTTTTTCATTCCTTTCCTTTGATGACTTCCTGGACTTTTGCATTTCATAAACAGCTTTCCTTGGTGCCTAATCTTCATACTTGGCTTGACTGCATATTTTTATTTTATTTATCATTTGTTTACCAGGAAAGTCTGATTGGAATGAGCCAATTTTCAGTGGAAGCCCAGGGAGAAACACTCCAGATGCATGTCTTTGTAACTTAATGTGGGAGGAAACCAGAGCACCTGGAGGAAACACACCCGGACACAGGAAGAACATGCAGACTCCACACAGAAGGCACCCCAGCCAAGAATCAAACCAGAGAACCTCTTGCTGTGAGGCAATAATGCAAACCACTGCACCACTGCGCAATCCATATCTGTTATATAGTCTTCACACATACTGTGTTGAGGTGTTGCCATTCTTCTTCTTCAACTCCACCTATTCTATCTTCATGAGGTGCTACAGCCCAAAGAAATTCCTTGAAGTGCTGTGCTTTCTCAACAGCTAACTTCCAGTTCTTCAGCTTTGTCTCTGTTTACCTTAGAACCTTCTGTGACTACTGCTTGTAGGTGTTCGTTGCAACCAGTTATTTATGCTGTGGGATGACTGTTTCACTGATGATAACTTTGCAACCACTGCCCTTTCCTTACTAGGAAGTCTACCTGAGTTGCATGTTGGCCATTCTTGTCTGTGATCTTGTGATAGTCTCTTTTGCTGAGACAAATGTTGATTATCATCATCAAGTCATTTGTAAGATAGTAGAATGGCCTTTCCTTTTTTATTGCTGTTGGCCCACCCATATCGACCCATGCAGTCCTCATATCCTGTTCTGTCTGGCCCAATATGTGCATTCAAGTCACCCAGCACCAACCCATGCCATCCTGCTTTATCTAGAAGGTCCTGCACCTGCTGTCTGAATGTACTCTTTTCCTCACTATCACACCCTTACTGTTGGGCATTGGCTGAGATTATGAATAGTGCCCTATCCTTACATTGGAGCCTTATTGCCACAAGTCTATCACTTATTCTGATGACATTCCTAATGGCTTTCTGAATCCGCTCCATCATCACAGTTCCCACCCCTTTTCTAGCCTATTCTCCTCTTGAATAGTAGACTCTGAATCCCAATCCAAGTGTTTTCGCTGCACTGCCCTTCCACCTTGCTTGTCTCCTAGTTACATAGTATGTCAAGCTTCCTCCTTACCATCATGCCATCCACTTAGAAGCTCCAACCTACCAGTGAACCTGGGCAATTGGACACTGACCATCTAGTAGCTTATTCAGCTAGGACTGCTGGGCTTTATGGTGGGCACACACTGGCCAAGAGGCACACATAAACCCATGCCATCATCAGCATGGGTCCTTGACATAGGTCGCAGTAGGCTGGGCTCTCAACCCACTTACTCTGGCAACATTAGCTAACTCAACCAAATCATCTATAGCCATATTTTACTCTGTCACATGGCTAGCCCTGCCATAGTGTTCAGACTGTGATCTGTGTTCTCCTAGCTTGAGGATACTGTGCACCACAGTAGATTCCCAAATCAGTTGATGTATACAACTCTTCCCCTTATAGGAGACCATCTACAGTCTGGGCTGCCACTCACAACTCCAGTCTTGGGTGAGTTTGAAATGGAAACACTCAGCAAATTTAGATATATGGGAGAAATCACAGAGAGATACAAGGAAAACATGTGAACTCCATAAAGGCATTGACCAGAAGTCAGGATCAAACCTTATTCTGTATGCATGGGAGGTGAAGACCTTAATCATCATGTCAACTGGTCTGTTGCGCGATGCTCATATAACACCTAATAAAGGCCTCGTGCTAGTCAAAAAAGCTCAAGTAATTGCAAAAACTTTGTTGGACCAATAAAAGTATTATATTATGTGTCTTTGTGTTTTGTGTAACAATGATAAGTCTTGGCAGTAGCTTTTGAGTGGCGAGAGTGTGTGTGTGTGTGTGTGTGTGTGTGTGTGTGTGTGTGTGTGTGTGTGTGTGTGTGTGTGTGAGACAGAAGTAAAGAGGGGGGGGGAGAGAGAGAGAGAGAGAGAGAGAGAGAGGAAGAGAGCAACTGGAAGTAGACAAGCAAGAATCTCAGCTGGACATACTGAGACATTAGATGGAATGTACCATATATTCTACTTGAGAGTCTTAGTATATAATCTACTGCTCTCTATAGAGGATTATGGGTATCTGATCATAAAAGGTTTATACGTTCTTGAAATAGATGTCAAGAAATTCACCTATCACATGAAGCAAACCTCAAGAGAAGAATCGTAGCATTAATTTGAAGAGTATGTAACATACTGCTTTTGATCTTTGGTAAGTCTTTAACACTGGCTTGTGGCTGGTCAGTGTAAGTAAGACTGAGATCAGCGTGCCAGTGATCTTGGCTGGACATACCAAGATCTTAAAATTGAATGTATCACACATTCCATCTGCAAGTCTAAGTATGTAATTTAACAGCCTGTATAGAAGACTATGGCCAGGTGTATGGTCATAAAGTAGTTTGCCATGTGTTTGAGTACTGGTAGTTAACAAATTTGGTTATGAGATGAATCTTGATGTACATTTCAAGAACACATAACCAACTGCTTGTAATCAGACACCTGATTCATAATTTTTTGCAGTGCGATCAGCTTTCTTTTATTTTGAGACGTTTATAGTCATCTGGTCATTTGCAACATTTTTCAGACACATGCTAACTTTTGTGCACTGTATATGCTTTCAGCTCTTCCTTTGGATTGTTAATGGTGTGCATTGCGAATAGTACAACTTTATAGTAACACTCTATTCGAGGTAATATTCCTAGTTACTGCATCATATCTCTTCCACTTTTTTGTACTTCATTAGTCTCAGATATGAGTCATGTAATCTTTCAAGTGTTTCTCTTCTCATTTTCTGGAAAGTAGTGTTTATCATCTTAGAGCATTAAACCACAGACAACTTATTTGTTTCTTGAAAGAATTTCTTTCCTTGATTGTGACTTTTCTATCAAAATGTGGAGAAAAAAGTTCTAAAATATACCACATAGCTTCTGGGAGAACAGCATTCTCCAAATTCCCTTATTAATTCTATTATTTAACCACATTTTACAGTACAGTCTTAGTCATACCTACATTTATGCCATAGTTTTGGTAACACCTCATCTTTCTCACTTTGGATATCAGAAAAGGTGGCAAACCTTGAGGTACAAATTTCTTAGTTTTTTTTTCATTTAATTAAAAAAACACAAACATAGATTTATGTGATATTTTTGCTATTTTAATTTTTAGCCCTTCTTGCAAAAACACATACTAAGAAGCCTTGTTTGCCTTTTTTGTACCACTTTTCAATTTTCTCATGGATTCAGCAATAGCATGACAGCTTTCTCAAGCTAGTGCTCTATTTCACATTCAGAATTATAAGGAACAGCTTATTTTATGGAAAAGGTTATTTGCTTAATATGTCAAATGTATATTCATCTAAGTGTAGTTAAGAAAATAAGGTAATATTTTTAGCTGGTTACTAGTGTAGATGTGTATTTGTATGCTGAAAACAAGAGCAGATAATAAATTCTCTTCTTTTTTCTGTAGCCAGAAAATCATTTTTGGAATACAGTCTGTAAAACTGTGCATGCGACAAATCAAAATCCCTTTTTGTTAAAAAGTAAATTAAACAGAGATTAATTTTAATTGCTGGTTTATCTAAATTAGATGGATTATTTTCTGACTTGGGTAAATAAAAAGTAACCTGACTTTTATTAACAAAACACTCTCCAGATAGGAATTATTTCAGTAGCACAATATGAAGGCTGCATTCTGTGCCATCTTCTGCAAAACATGCAGCCTGTCATAAGAGCAGTAGCAGATCAGCAAAGCTGTCTTCCCCACAGTGAAGCCTGCCTTGACTTTTCCTGTAAGTCTTGTCAGAAAAGAAGGGCCAATGGCTTCTAGTCTAAAATATAATTAGCTTTCAATTGAGTTTGAATGGGTTCAGGGCGTTGGGCAATGGGACTCCATTCCAATTACAATCGATCCAAACCACTGGCTGTTTTGTCTCCTCATAACCCAAACTGAAGTTAAATGAAATATGATCCTGTTTTCAGTGATCAGCCCTATTTGATACCACCCGAACCACAGATATTGCCTGCAGAATCGGTCAATTACACTTTACATCTTATGTCTCAGAGCAGCAGGGAAAACGTGCCAAACCTGCTAGTGGAGAACAGCATTCTTTCCAAGGGCCTCATTACAATATGAGTGTTTATAAAATTGCAGACACAGATGGAACAAGTTGATTTCTGTAATGAATGCTCTGTCAGCATACTTGCTCATCATAAGGTGAAACACAGCATTTTTCTTAGCATGACAGATCTCAAAACTTAAATATCTAAAACTATTCCAAATATATATTTTCATTACTTTAACATTACTCACATTAAGTAAATGCTATACAAAATATGTGCTATGGATTAAAAAAAACAGTTTTTATGGATTGGTAAGATGTAATATTTTTGATCCTGGTATTGTTCACCTTGTCAGGGTATTTTCCTTGAGATCCAGACAGTGCATTATTTCTGACATTAAATACTTTAATACAACTACTGCACTCAGAAACTGAACCTCAGCTACAAATATTAGAAAAGTGGGGGAAGGTATTTCTTATCCTTTCCAAGAAGCTTGAATAAAATATTAATAATTCATTTCATAGAAAGACTAATTGTTTACTATATGCTCACTTATGAATAGTTGCAATCTGTTAACAATTTTTTTTTTTGTCGGCATACTTTTAATGTCTGTCTATCGATTTATCTATGTATCTATTCAGATAAAGCTTGACTACAATACTTAGAAGGGGGTTGAGGTAGCAGAGATCATACATGCTCACAGAAGCAATGTTATCATCTTTGTCATATACCAGCTAATTGAAACTTTCATCAAGAATGTGCATTAATTATATTTGTGTCTGTGATGAGTGGGTGGAGATTTTGTTTTATGTAAGTTAGTTATGTGTTTTATGAAAACTGATGTGTTCCTATACAAGACAAATAGAGGACTGCAAGTATGTCTTTGTGAGCTTGAGTGTGCAAGTATACCGCAAGGGTTCATAGATAATATGCATGTGTGTGAGGATGTGCCATGCTACTGAAAGAGCTTGCTGAGTGAGTGTTTGTGAGAATGTCATTTTGTGTGTGCGTGTAGCTTAGTGTAGACTTTGAAATCTGATTTTCAGGTTTGCATGATATTTAATCAAAAGGGAACTGCTCCTGTTGTTTTGAGTGAGTGAGTAAGTGATATGGATTTGCTTTGAATGTGTAACTGAGAAGTATTTTTTGTTTGCATTTCTGTGTGTGTGTGTGTGTGTGTGTGTGTGTGTGTGTGTGTGTGTGTGTGTGTGTGTGTAGTTTGTTTGCTTTATATATGAGTATGACTATGTTCATGAATGGGTGATCAGAGCTCTGTGGGGTATGAGAATGGTATGGGATGGGCATTTGTGAGGATTCATGTCCTCAATGGCATTTACCCTGAAGTAATGTAATTTCAAAGTATGGTTTATTAATTTTGGGGCAGTGCAGGAGTTTTGCCTCTGTATTCGAGGTGTGTGTGTGTGTGTGTGTGTGTGTGTGTGTGTGTGTGTGTGTGTGTGTGTGTGTGTGTGTGCGTGTGCGTGTGTGTGTGTGTGTGTGTGTGTGTGTGTGTGTGTGTGTGTGTGAGTGTGCACATGTGCACATGTATGCATATGTGTGGTTATTGAGTGGACTTTCACTTGAATGTGAGTTCTGTGCTTGCATGAATGGATGAGGTGTGTGTGTATAGTGCAATGAGTGGACTAAGCAGGAGAAGAAATTATGGTCTCTAAATAAAGAAAAGAAAACTAAAACATTCAACAGCCAGATGGCTGCAATGTCATTCTTGTGCAGCAGAGATAAGTTGGATAAAGGCCATTCCTGTGAAATGAGAATGTACTCCATGAATAGGTATCATAGGGAGCCGGTGGTTATTAAGGGGACTGAAGCACTGGGTTGGCCTGAGTGGAAGCAGAATTAATGGCAAAAAATAAAAGATAAAAAAGTAGACTCTTCATTTAAAAAGTTACATGTTTTAAAATAATGAGGGCTGATGGCCATTGTGTGAAATGCCTTATGCAACTGCAGAGAAATGCAGTTTTTATAAAGAATTATTTTTGTGCTATACATTGTTCTTGATTAAATTGAAAACTAAAATTCATAGAGGGCCAGAGTCATGAATAGCTAAACGTTTGACTGCTAAGCGCTCTATTTTGTATTCATTAAACAGCTCTACATGTAGTAGTGTCGAGCTGCCAAACAAAGGTAAACAGCAGAGTATGCTAATGAAAGCATGATCAGCTGATTTACATGCTAATTAACCAATCCAAGATTGTAAAGCCATTCAGGAAGCTATAAAGTAATTGTGTAGTGTTGGTGTAGCTCTTTGCCATGAACTCCAAAACCTGATGGAATACAGCCACCATCACACTGTTATCATCATTGTTATGGGCTGCTGCAGCGCTCTTGCAAATGTATGAGCAACAGGCTCAGATCTGCTGTTGCTGCTGCTCCTTGTTCAAGGCAAAGAAGGATATTCAGACTCCATTTAGGATATCATGGACTGCATGATACTGAAATATTAGAGTGATACAGGGTTGATATTGAAACACTACAGGAACTCTGCAACCTCTGCCGCCCCCACCTCAGACTCAGACCCAGGGGAAATCGAGAAGAACCTATACCAGAAGAAACTGGTGGGAGGGTGGCCTAATGGTTAAGGTGTTTGCCTTACAAACACAAGGTGCAGGGTTTGAGTCTCACAAGGGATAATTGGCTAGGCTTAAAATGGCTAGCAAGGGCAGTTAGCTTAGTACTAATCTATGAACCTATGAATCTATGAACCTATGAACTAAGGTTTGTGTAGCATAAGGATATTAGCTACTGATACATTCCAGAGAGCCACAGGGGATATACTAGGGGTGTCACAGGCTTCAACCTCCAGAATATTGCATCAATGTCTTAATACTATGCTAGAACATGCCACGGAGTTACTTATTCTCCATGCACAACAGAGGAGACAGCAAGAACAATGCAGGAATGTTATGCTGTAGCACACTTCTCTGAAGTTTTTGGGGCCACAGAGTCCACTCACATATAAATAAAAGCCCCACCTGGTGAATAGAGAAGGGCATACATCAGCAGAAAAGGATTACGCTCAGTCAACTGCTCAGTTGTCTGTAATGCCTGAGGTATCATCCTCAGTATGTGTTCAGGCAACCTAGGCAGTTACCATGACTCACGCATATGGCACACCTTGGAGTTTTCCACAAGATTTGCTAAGGGTGATGTTCCACAAGGCCATCTACTTGATGATGCAGGTTATGCACCAGAACTGTGGCTTATGGCACCTATAAGAAATGCACACACACCCACAGAAGAAATATATGTTGATGCCCGCACTCAAACTAGAAGCATCATATAGCATGTGTTTGTCATGCTGAAGTCACAGTTCCACTGTCTAGACACATCAGTACATGCCCTGCAGTACAACCCAGGAACCCGTGCAGAAATTCTCACAGTCTGTGCCATGTTGCATAATATCATCTTGAGGACACAGCTGCAGCAGGGACAACGAGGGCCAGGACCACACATTTTTGAACCACAGGTGGGGCAAGGACCTCCAGCACACATAGATAATGATTCTGAGTAGAACCTCCAGTTGCAGAGGGAACTGGCAGATGTAGGCATGCACAATATGCCCTTGCCCTGGCTAACAGGTAAAGGATAGTACACACACAATCACCCTCTAAGACTCAAAGGTTAGCACACACACTCACTAGCTAAGAGGCAAATGTTATAGGTTCATAGATGTCCACTAGGCTAATGACCCTGGAGCCTTTACAAGCCTAGACTATAGGATTACCCTGGCATCATGCCACCCGACCTTAGTTCCCAGTGCCTCTGTTAAGTAGAGCAATTGGAGTGATCCCTGGGGTGAATTTTCTATTTCCCATCCACTCATCAAGATTTCTCTTGAAGAAGACCAGTGAGGCGCTTCACTTGACATGTATAGGAAGTCTATTCCTTAGCATGGGCAGTCTCTGGGTTATGAACCTGTACCTTCAGTTTGTTCTGTTATTTGTGGTAATGAGGTTGAGGTCTCTGGAGCATGTAGTACAGAGGGACTGGGATATCTTTAGATGTAGCATCTCTAGCAGAGCTGGGTCAGACATGGCTTTGTAAGTCAAGCAGAGATCGCCTCTAAGTAGGCGATATGAGACAGAGAATAGTTGGAGTTTTTTTGAGTCTGTCCATATAGGACAAGTGTTTAAGGCATAAGATCCTATTTGTAAGGTATATTTGCAGCCTCTTCATTTGTTGTAGGTGTCTAGTGAGATACATGCCAAATGGGGCACTGTACTTGATGATTGACCTAATGAGGGAAGAGTACAGGGAGACAATGACCTCTTTCTTCCTGGATGCAAAACCCTTAGTAATGAAATGTGCCACATAGAAGGACTTTCTGATCACAGTGTCAATGTGGTGGTCAAAAGGGAGGTTGCTGTCAAGCTGTATTCCCAGATCTCTTATGATGCTTTCTGTGTTCAGTGGACTATCATCGATGTCGTAATTCATGGGAACCGGGTTTTTCCCAAAGGGGATGATGACACATTTTTTTGGCATTGAGCTTAAGGCCATGATTCTGACACCAGTCATTGGTCTCAGTGAGGCCTTTCTTTTGGATGTCAACATCACTTGGGGAGTTAATTATGGCTCAAAACTAGCAATCATCTGCAAATTTTGTCAGCCTGAGTCCTTTCATGTTGGCCTGGACTTCAGAGAAGTAGATAACAAACAGGAGAAGACCCAGGACTGAACCCTGTGGGACTCCACTCATGACTGATTGACAGTCTGAATTTGAGTCAGCTACTTTTACACTGTGGGTTCTATCTGTGAGCCAGTTTGCAACCCACCTAGTGATATAGGGGTTGATACCTAGCTTAGTGAGTTTTTCTATGATTCCTGAGTGGGGGATGGTATCGAAGGCCTTGGCCAGATCAAGGTAGGGTGGATGAACCACCTTGCCTTCATCCACAGCTCTGGTGACTGACTCAAAGAAGTCGACCAGCTTGAGCAGGCATGATCTACCCTTCACAAAACCAAACTGTGTGGGATCCAGAGTTTGGAGGTTCCCTATATCTTTGTTTATTAGGTCCATAATGATGAGTTCCATAGCTTTGCATATCAGACTTGTCAGACTAATGGCGCGATAGTTCCCAAGGTCTGTAGTTGCTCCTCCTTTGTGGAGAGGGTTGACTATAGCAGTGCACCATTTGGTAGGGACAAAGCCTGAGGTGAAGCTGTGATTGAACAGGGCACACAGGTGAGGTGCCAGTTCTCTCTGTAGTTCATGTAGAACATAGCCAGGGATATTGTCAGGTCCCATAGAAGCTGTATTTTTGGCCTTGGACAGTGCTGTTTTAACCTGTGCAGCAGTAATACTGGGTTACTGGCAATCTACTGATATTGTGATTGGTCCTTTGGTGGGGGAGAAAAGGATAAAGTTGGCACTGAATCTGTCGGCCAGTATATTGGCAATATGTTGACTTGGTATAGGAGGTGTCATTGTGCAACAGCTCTGAGCAAATCTGGGTATTGCTGTTATCACAAACACTCACCAGTGAAGTAATACACATAACAACCTAAGCATATAGAGATATTAAAAGCGATGCCACGTGATATCCGCAAACTTTACTTCCCCATGTAATGGCTGTGTACAGATAGCATCAGACAGAGACAGCCCCAACAATTAACTGCAGCAAAGTCAAGGTAGGTGTGGAATCTGTAACAGCAAGAAATGTGTCAAAAGAAAAATGTAAATTTACTCAATCAGAACCTGTCTGAGGTGTCCACCAATGGCATTCTTGGCTTATAGGAATGATATCTGTAATATACAGCTATGTATTGTACGCAATGACCAGCATTGGGCCTGTCACATGCCCACTGTACACAAAACAGTCAATAAGACAATTATATAAAGAGTTTCACAAACAGAGGAATAAACAGTTTTGCAATATCAGTGGTTTGAATACATGACTTACAATACTAAGTGAAAAAAGGCATTCTAAAATGAATAGGTACAAAAGCATCCAAAATCCTCTTATGTAATAAATATTCATAAAATCAACATAGTGAGAAAGACTCTTTTAGCTATCCACTCTGTGGATCAGACACCCAGGTGAATAAAGGGCATGACAGAGTCATCATCATTTGCACAGGGTGTATATGTGTGTATGTGGGGGTGGAACAGTAGGACAAAGCTGACAATAATGTAGTGAGTATGTATGAGTAAGCAAACACAGGCATTCAGAACAGTAGGAAGTATCACAGGGCCACTAACAGGAGATGTATCCTAATTGCCATTACATTTTTCTAGCTTGCATGTGTGTGGGTCAGTATGGTCAGTTTTTGTGAAATATATTTGTGTGTGTCTGCATGAACACAGTCAAGCTCTCTGCTACCACTATGTCTTGCCATGTCAGGCAGCTGTAGGTGGTAGAGTTATCAGGTCAGTGTTATCATTCTCAACAATGCAAAATGCCTCTGTCAGGAGTTGCACTGCCACTTTCATGTCTCTGGTTTGGAGTGAGGGGTACTACCTGAATATGAGTGATGTCTACTGTACAAGGTCACTTTATGACTACACCCAGGACCACAACTCCATGGCCTACCACATCTGGGTGTGGACACCTCAATCACTGATCAACCAGTGGAAATATTGCCACGATAGATGTGAAATCTGGCACTGCCACATTGGCTAACACCAGTGGATGCTGTGGCTCTACTGCCACATGGATTTCATCCCTCTCTCAGCAGATGTTCCATTACAGATACCTTAATCCAGTGTGTCACTCTTCCTATCCAATGAGTCACACAAATGGTTAAGGCAGTCATGCATGTCAGAATGTGTCACATTAAGGACTTGTGCAATCTCTTCCAAGACACTTGTGGAACATGCCTGTGCCTCCATGACAGACGTATATATACATCTGGCAGCACATAATCACACACCAGCATCAGGACAAGGGTGGACAGTAGGCCTCCTCTGAGCACTTCTAGAAATCCTGCTGTGTGATACCAAGCCCCCACAATGGCTATGGGGCAGACTCAATCTGCTTTGCAAATAAAATACCTGCACTAACCTGATCCACTGTGTCACCCTCAACCTGACCTATATGTAAGGGCTCAGTGGAATGCGTATGCGTAAGCATCCTGACTGTGTCTGAAATTAGTCCAGTGGATGTGTAAGCCACAAGCTACGTGTCAGACTGAGCCTATGCACCCTGTGACAATGCCCCTGTATCACCACCATCATCGTCATCAAAAGATATGACTACTTTGACATCAGGTGGTAGAAGTCCTACACTGCCACTATCAGGATCACCTGTGGTAATAAGCAACACATGAAAGAGAAATAATTAGTGGAAATTATCCAAACTATATTCTAAACATTCATGTTATACAATTTCAGATGTTAGATGAATACAGTATTTAACTCTCCCCTCAGACTTACTCTACATAGTGGTTATTACTAATCAAAGAAAGTTTCTGCTTACCATGTGCAGTTGCTTTTTCATATAGTAATTCTGATGTTCTTGGAAAAAGGGAAAGTCATTGAAAAGAAGGCTAATAAGCCTCACAATACAAATAACAGAAGTACAAGAGAATAATGCTCTGCCTATCTTCCCTTTAAGAAATATCTTAGAATCAGTCAGACTAACCATTCCACTCCACAACTAAATCTCTGTTGGACTTTTGTCTCTTCTAAGGCACACGTGTCAGTGTTCACAGATGTG
Organism: Protopterus annectens; assembly: GCF_019279795.1. Lineage (NCBI taxonomy): Eukaryota > Metazoa > Chordata > Ceratodontiformes > Protopteridae > Protopterus > Protopterus annectens. The sequence continues at coordinate 1,656,923,117 of NC_056743.1, forward strand.
CAAGCAGTAACACATAAACATGTTTAGAATGGCAGTAAACTCCTTACATATACATACCTGGAATTTCTTCTTTGGACAAGCTTGGCCTGCTGTCCACATCAGCACCAGCATCAAGATACTATGAGAACCCTCTGTAGAACTGTCTGCATCTCTGACAGTAGTCAGGAGATGCTCATTTTCAATGAATGGTGGTTCTCTAGCAGGAACCCCCCTTAACCATCTGTTCTCATGCTACTGCAGCTGTCCACCTGTCTTCTGCTGTAATCATATCAGTAACAAGGTACAGCACCTGTTTATATTTCCTGGCAGGGCTGCCCAATCCATTTATGTCATCTACCACTGCTGCCACATGCTTTTTCAGGCAGACATATTACCTCTGCCTCTGTCAAGCAGGAAGGATACATGGTGGTGTAAGGCTTCAGTGATGACCTTGTTAACTGCATTGCTGAATGGTGGCTTGCTTTGAACAAATGATCTGGGTACCATAATCCTGTATGACATGAAAAAAAAAAAAACAGAAAACACATTTGTAGCACATACAGAAATCATTCTCTTCTAAGAAAATCTGTGCACCCATCTTTAATACAAAACAACTGAACACACAATGCTTGTTTTGAACTACACACAAGCTAAGGGAGCCCAATAAAAATTGTAATACATTAACATTACATCTATTTGGTTAACATTTCTGTAATGAGGACAACAGTTATGTAAGTGACTACTGGATGGCAGGATTATCAATAACTAGGCAAAAATTCAAAGTTGAACCACCCAGATAATTTCCTTTGATCTCTCCACTGTTGTGGATGTTACCATGGGACATCTGAGAAGCCTAACACCTCTGTTAGTTACACATGCACAATCCCTTGAGGCAGATAGTAAACACAATACAGTTGTCTGCAGTAACTGGTGAAATTTCAAGAGCAAAGGGTAATGCAATACAGTGATATAACCATACCATTTATTGACTGACTTGGAAAGCACAGCCCAAATTGACATATGTACAGTATACCAGCAGTGAATGAAAACTTGCATACTTTTTAAAATTATTTGTTCAATTCTATATTGAAATACATTCCAAATATTAAAATGTAAGCAGTTTATGAAGAGGACAAACATACCTTATAAAACAGTGCAGTAATTTGTAGAAAAAGACTCTTCCAAGTAACTAGTAGTAACAATCTGTCTGTATGCAATCATCTCACCTCTTTCTACTTTCCCACAACCATAGCTGCACCATTGCTTTCATATAGTGTAGGTTCATCCCTCTGAGCACTGTGAATATGCAATTGAGGTGTGAAATCATTAGCATTCTAAAATACCAAAAAAATAAATAAATAATTTGGCATAGGGGATGTAAACATTGTGTAAGTAGCTACACAACTGAATGCACACACCCTATGAATGCAGGGAGGAGCAATGACAATTGTTAACTGCTAATGGCCTACAAACATTAATGATTACTCTGACTACAACAACAGGCAATACTGAACAGTTCTTTCAAGCTAAAGTGTGTGTGTGTGTGTGTGTGTGTGTGTGTGTGTGTGTGTGTGTGTGTGTGTGTGTGTGTGTGTGTGTGTGTGTGTCATGCAGAGTAGTCTTAAAATAAAAAGTTGAAGCACCTTGACAGCTATGAGAACATCCTTAACATCGATATTCTTGTACTAATAGCATGCTGTCCATTCTTTGCTTAAAAAACTCTTTCTGAAAAGCTGATTAGCTGTATTACACATTGAAACAAAGATGCAAATAAATACCCTTGACATTGCATTTTTGTAGTTAAACTGAGAGGAGGAGAAGATGCTGAAAAAATAAAGAGAAGAAATAGCTGGTAGTGTTGGTAACCTTGCATTAATATGTTGTGCGTTAATATTAGCCTAAAGTATTTACCGATATCACATTCATCTAAACATGTTCAAGCAAATGAGAATGTAACATTTTCTGATCTTTCTACTGTTGGATTTGTAATTTAATGGTCTTCTAAGTCAGAACTGCATGATATGTACATTTTCTGATTACTACTCTCAGCCTGTGTTTGTGGCAAAGAGGGATAAGAAACACAACTGAGTGTGTGTTGTTATTCCACTAAATTAAATGTTCAAATCCAGATAGTTTGCTGTCAGACAGAGTTAATGCATATTTCCCGAGCATGTGATCAGTTTGTTCAATTCTCGGCTGGGGTGCCTTCTGTGCGGAGTCTGCATGTCCTCCCTGCATTCATGTGGGTTTCCTCCGGGTGCTCCAGTTTCCTCCCACATTACAAAGACATGCATCTGGAGCATTTCTCCCTGGGACTTTGCTGAAACTTGGCTTTGTTCCAAGTCAGACTTTCCCGATAAACAAATGTTAAATAAAATAAAATAAAATTCCATGATATTTGTTGCTACTGGCAGTTTTTTTTTTTCTTTTATTGTGTTCCTCATTTGCAGGCATTTTGGCAAAGTGAACTGTTTGACTGGCAGTGTTTCATAGCAATGAATGAGAGTCCACTGCCCAAGGTACAAACTGAGAAATTTCATTTGGCATGCCATCAGTAGCACATTTTAGAGTGGCACAGCTGCAGTTTGATCCAGCACTTTCAACAGAGTAAAAGAAGAAATTCCAAACTTTACCTAAGTTTCAGTATAGACACAGAAAAATGAATGAGGTAAATAAAACAGGAAACAGGATGCAGGGTTTGAAAACAGCTTGAAGCCACATGCAGATTGTAGTACCTGCAGCAGATGTGAAAATGTAGCTTGCATTTTGTTGTGAGGTATGTAAACTATTTAAATTCTTTCCTTTGTAATTTCATTGCTGCTTAGCAGAGGAGTAAACAGGGCTGACAGGTGAAGGGAAGAGTGAACAATTTTATTTCTGTAATCTCTATTAGTGTAAACAGTTGTCACTGCTGAGTGGTATCTGTAATGAGTCAGTGATATGCACATGATGCATATCTCTTTCTGTGGCTCAGGCTGTAAATGCAGTGATTTTGGACCAATAAGAGAGTTGCTCTAGGGTTCAAATCCATACTGTATGAAGGGAATGCAGAAATTACTACTCAAGATTTATGACTTGCTTTCATCAGAACTTCATATGCAGTTTTTTTCCTGTTTCTTGCCTTCTGCACTTACATAATGCTGTGTGGTACACAATCAGATTTACCTATTTAAGAATAAAAGAGAAAAAAAGTTATTTTGGCTTCCTTCTGTAGCAGAAGCAGACTTAGCGGCAATGTGCAGACATCAGTACTCTTTACCGTACTGTGTGGAGAACATCCAGCTGATGTGTAGTTGTCTCTGTTGCACTCAGTGTAAGTGCACTAACTTTAGAAACAGCACACAAGTGATCTATGGTTCACAGTCAGATAGCACTTATTTTTACAAAGGGTGTCAGAATGTAATTTCTAACAATACTTTGATTAGGAAAGTAACACAATGTGCGAATGGCTATCATAGTTAATTGCAAGAAATTTCTCATTAATGTTTTGATAAATGCATTTTTCTAGGTAGCATATCACATTAATGATTTACTTGTGAAACACACTTGTGTGTGTAATTGTTTAAGAAGGATAATTATGATAATTAAAAATGCACTTGCATATCAATGAAGGGCAGAATACTTAAGTTAAAATCATCTTCACTTCTAACATAGTCTTAGGACAGTATATACTCTGGAGTATGCATGTATCATACAACAACATGCATTACTCAGCTCATCAAAGCCTATCCATCTGACATACATTTATAAACCGTTTTACTGCCTCTTTCATGGGAATGCATTTCACAGGGCTTCTTAAAGTGTCACATATGCAAGCCTATCTGAAGTATATCTCCATTCATACTGAATGCAGTTGATCTGTAATGAGGAGAGTTGCTAGGAAGTTCTCCTGCAGCACTAATAAATAATCACATTGTTTGAAACTGATGCATTATTTCTTCCATAGGTTTAATTCTCACACTGTACATCTAACATTTTACAGTGTGTAATTCCAGAAAGTCGTGTGCCAAGTCATCCTATTTAATCTGCAAAACACCAGGATAACAAGCCATTAAGCATAATAGTGTTGACTATCTGAAAAATGCATGACTAGGATGACCATCACACATGGCAAACCTCACTGCCATGTTTCACACCTACATTGCTATTTGATAAAAATATCTTCCTCTTTGTTTGCCAAGTCCTCTGTCTGACACAAATACAATTGGCATGGTTGTGCATGTTTGTGCACTAGCTGTTAAATGCAAAATTGAAAATTGGCACCAGTTCATACTTAGAGTTGTTGCTTGACTTCTGTAGGCATGGTTGGTGTGGGAGATGATGGTGCTGAATCTAGAGCAAAGAGGTGAGGGGTTGAGGAGTCCAGGATTTTTGTGGCATTCCTTGTGAAGTGCTATATCTGTGGGCTGCTGCAGGTGGAATATATTGGGTGTCAATATAATGCTGAGGCTTGGGACAGAGTAGACAATGCTGTCTTCAGTGCAACTGGCATCTCACACACTGGACAGAATTGTTGTTACCACTACAATGACCTGAAATGGTACAAGAAGGGCCCCCTTAGCCAATGTGTGGATGAGTTTAGAACGTATACTGACTTATCATCATTAAATGATATAGAAATTTGGCATATTGAAATAAATAGTTATATCTATGATATTATAGCAGTGCAGTTGATTAATGTACAACAAAGTATGACCTTCCTATCATACCTGGATTTGGCAAAGGTTTATTAACTGGATAAACATAAATGTGTATTTTCTTGAAGTACGTAGTCATGTCACATGACTTGAATGTAATTATTTCCCTTTTTTTTGTCTCATTCCACCCTTTCTCTCTCCTTATTTTGTGGGGGAATGTTTTATATGGCTTGACAATGTTCTGTTGTTGTACATTTCTGCTTAGCAAACTGATGCTCAGCACAGAGAGTTAGACTGGCAACTGCTGCTTGGCTCCCCATCCATCCACTGGTTGCAGCAGTGATACCCAGCACTTCAAGTCCAAAGCTGCAAGGTTTGCCTCCACAACATCTGCCCTACTGCCCCATCTACATTGGGAAGCTCTGCCCTGGCAGCTGGTGCACTGGTACCCTCTGGGAGTAGTTGTAGTGGAGGTGGTGATTTTGTCGCCCACAAAGAGCTGACAGGGCTGGTAAAGGGTATCATGTAAAGCTTCCTCAGTGCCTGAATTGGCTGTATAGAAAATATGTTTCATCATATTGCAAAGATGATGCCACAACAAGCACTGACACAGGAAACTGAGACAGCAATGACAGCTCTGAGGGTGAGGACTAGATTCGGACTGTTTTCAGGCCTGAGGAGTGTGCACCTCTGATGTCCCCTACCTATCCAAAATCATGGCATCTCCCAACCTTTTGTATTCAATACCATCCCTGCCTGTCTTGTTTGTCCTATATGTCTGGACCTGCTTTTTCACCTAACCTACTTACCTGACCCTCACAGTCATAAGCCCCTTAACCATAATTTCTCTCTCTTTGAAAGAAAATAAATAAGTAAATGAATGAACACCTGCTTCACAAAAAAATAAAGGCCCATACATAGCTTCCCACTTCACCAATGTGTCTGCTTCACCCACTTGATTTGGTACAATTGGCTGTACAACATTATTCTATTGTTGTCACTTACCCTTGGTGTAGTGACAGTCCAAATTCAGGAAATTCTGTATAAACCTCTATATTTATGTTGTAAAGACATGGATAGCTGTTCTCTCCCACTGTCTTCCTGCAAACTCCTCTATTCTTTCCTCTGTGTCATCCTGTCTGCCTGGACTCTCAATTTCACCACTTTCCTGTCAACCCCTTTTCACACATTTAATCTGGTCAAAAAATAGAATCATAGACAAAGCACTTGGAGAAAAATGGACTACAAGAAAGCCTTCACTTTTTCCCCCATAGCATTTGCGCAGACACTGGCATCATGCACCAGTGATAGGTGATGGTAAATGGATGTTCATGTGCTATGGCAAAACCTGGCCATTTGTTGCCATCACCCACAATACTCTAGTTATCCTCATGCAAAAGTACTTAAATATTCTGCACAATTGGAATACAGAGTAAAAAAAAAATAATTGGTAATGGTTTCTGTAACAGATCTTTGATTAATGAATGCAACCAAGTGCAACTTCATCTGTGGAGTGTGGACAGAAATCAGTTGTCTGAGGATTCATTCTTGATCATATAATCAAGGCTTCAATTCCAGGTATATGTCACATTATTTCTTACTCTGATGTACTTTTATGATATGTTTCATGACACATCTTAAATTTTATTCATTTATGACCTTTAATTAATAGATTTTGAATAATGTTGCAAAATGCATTTGCAAACCCATCAATGATCATAAGGAAGATTTAGTAAACCCCTTATTTTACTCATGTCTTAATCAGGTTTTGCCTGTCCTACAGCTTCTTGATCCCCAGATCCATCAGTTAATAATACAAGGCATGACAGATGAATACTGAGGACACTCCATAAAGATGTGCATTAATGAGCCATAACGCCACCATTTCATATGTTTGTGTCCATCCTTCTCTATCTCCACCCCTTCTCTCTCACCACTTTGTACTGTTGACTATTTATTATGGATGTAGATGTCATCTTATGACATTTCCATACTGTCATTACATTGCTGAAGAATAATACCTACATCTTCCATTGACTGAATAGGTTATCACTGTTCCTTGAAAGCTGTAATTTTGACAGGTGAAGTATAATTTCCTTTGAGGTATGCTGCGATAATGTTCAAATCTATAAACTTGATTTTTCATCTTGAAAATAGTTCAAATCCAGCACTAGGTGAAACTTTTATTGCTTGTTTTATAAGTATATTTGCTGTGAAGGTGTTCCCTATGTATCTGTCTAACCTCTTTCAGTTTCATCAGTTGTAGTCCTCAGCATTTGCATGAGGTCTGGCAATGAACAATGGTAGTATGTGGTTCTAAATGGCATTTCAAATATTACTGCAAAATATGGTGAGTTTTTGCCTTGCACCATATTGTATACCCAATTAACATGTGATTTCCCTTGAAGCATGCCTAATATGTAGTAGGTATAAAAGATTATTTCAGTAGACATTACTGACACAGTTTGGTCAGTCATCATATTTAGGATGGTCATTCCTATGTATTCTTAAAGTTGTGATCAATATTAATTATGATAATCACATTCTGATACCCTTTGTAAAATTATCTGTAGGCTGGACTTGAGCCCTGCTTCATCTCTGCTTTTTTCATATAGTTCCCTGAGCTTACACCTTGTGCTCCAAAGAAAGTTAGTTGATAGGTGGATTTTCTCCACTCAGTACTGTCCAGATACTGCTGACCATGCATTGCAGCTAAGCCTGTTTGCCTTACAGAAGGCTAACCCAATTAAAGTATTCAATTCTTTCTGATGTTTGCCCTTCACCTAACATTGTGTAAACAGAGAAGGCAAGCAATTTTCAGTTTTGAGTTAAGCTTTGGCCCTAATATGGGATGCTATAATACAACATGCAAAGCTTATGTGTGCAACATGTTAAAATAAAACAGATCTGTTCTAGATGAAATCAGAATCATACCATTTTCCCTCAGCTCCTTATTTGTGTAAAGATTGTCTGGGAGAACCACTGAACACCTCTGAACTCTGCTATTTCACAGTCCTAGTGCAACACATTAAAGTGTAATCATGTGTGTGTTAACACTATGTCAGTATCCACACAAATTTGTTTCTTAGCATTGCACTTTATGAAGAGATTTTGAACAAAAACAAGTATTGTTACTGGATTATATTACTTCATTACATGCAAACTACTTAATGCACTCATGTGAAATGCAGAGAACTGTGTGGTTAACTGACTACTTCATTCTGCACAGTTGGGTCTGCACTGCAGCACTGACACAAATGATATGAAACCGCATACAGTCCTGGCACACACAATTCATCATTACTTAGCCCTACTACATTGGAACATTAAGTATTGCTTTGTATTTTCAGTGCCCATTGCCTCTGCATAAGCATATACCATTGCTAATATCAATAGCATTCATTAAGGTTTACACACCATCACTGTAACCTGGAAAACCATGACTGCTGCATTGCCCATCCTGTATTCCACAACTGTGTGTGTCTCATGTACACAACACAGGTGCATGCCATTCTCAGTTCTGCAACATACATTAATGCAGCATAGCTGTCCTAAGTCAGCAGTATGTATTTATTATTGATCATAAGACTGCACTTACTCCATATCAACAAATATAGATTTGCACAAATCTTTCAACATCACAGTATATTCTCTGACACAGAATGAGAAGCTACTCCTACCTACACTGCACTGTGACACTATAAAATGTCAAACTTCTGTGATGGTGATTGCATTAATTACTGTGTTCTCTAAATTGTGTAACTAAATAGGTAGGAGGTTCTATTCTCACAGCAGTCAATGTGTATATGTGTGTGTGTGTGTGTGTGTGTGTGTGTGTGTGTGTGTGTGTGTCTGTGCTATGAATAAAATAGTAACCTGGAGTAACATTTACACTGCAGGGCGAGTCCATATCAATGCCAGACCCTTCTCCCAACATAAATTTCTCTGCAACACTATGCTGATTTTTAAAGTGCACTAACACAGTACAACAATCAGACTTATGCAGTGGCACTTACTTTAAGTGTTGTATTGTCTAGACTGTAGAACTAGATAGGTAAGTAATTAACTGTGTGTGTGTGTGTGATGATGGGTCCATAGCATCACTAGAGGATTAATTCAACAGTTGTGCTCATTTGACTCTCACTCATGTGAATCATTTACATGGTCAGATGAGTCACTCATTCCCTTTTCACTCTGCCCACAAATTAATGTTGTCTGCAGCACACTGATGAGGTCATCATTTCAATAATACACTCTCACACTGCTAAAGTCAGACCTCTGAAGTGGTGCATGCCTATAATACACGTGTATGTAGATTGTGTCATGTGATAGGTAGAGAGATTGAAAACAGCAGTGAAGCTCTTCTGACTTTGTGTGTGCAAATGCAAATGAGTGACGAGTGTCTTACATGACCTAATACTGACCACATGTAGAATCCCTCATAGCTGTAGAAATTGTTTTTGCACACACATCTCCTTTCCATGACACAGCTGATGTCATACTTTAAAGATGCATTGTGGCTCACCTGCATTCAAACTTCTCCTGTGGATCATGTGCATAATACACTTGTGTGTTAATTGTGTAAATCGATAGGTGGGGAGTTCCAAGTACAGCAGTGAGACTCTCCTGACTATGTCTATGTGTGAATGTAAATGGATGCAAAAGTGTCTCACACTGAAATGTTCAATGCCTCAGTTGTCAAATAAATCTGTAGTTGCACTTGTGTTTCAACAAACCTTCATTAGCTTGTGATGTCAGGTATATAGTTCAAATCTTGACATCACTATTTACAGTTTGTGTACATGTTGTAAAAAGTGCTGTCACCTGCATGTGGTATGTTCATGTGCAGATGTTTCCTTTTACAAGAGTTTATTCTACATTTCCTTTGGAAAGGCTGTATTGAAGACTGATGATGTCATTTGAATAGATTGTTGTTCCATAACAGTTGCATATTGTTGTTCTATAACAGTTGCAGTGAGAGACCACCTGAGGTCTGAAGACATGAGATGGTATAATGTATGTTGTTGCCTTAGTAAGGCATGTGTTGCTACAAGTGCATTTGGTGTACCTAGCATCAGGCAATCTTGTCTGACATACAGCATGATTGTTTCTAAGTAATTACAGGGACACGTATTCCTTGATTCATGCACATGATGTAATGCTTTCACATAACCACACATACGACAATTGGCAATGCACTTATTCCATGGCACATTCAGTCATCCCACTGTGGTGTTGAATTTCTCATCATTTAGGCAAGTGTTCCAAAAGAGTATTGAGTGACTGTAAGCATTTATGTCCTTAACAGCTCTGCAGGAAAGACCCTTCCATTGTACTGTGTACATATAGAGTGGCAGAGGCCTCCCCCATCCATTTTACTGATAAAAGTTATGGGTAAATAAATGAGAGCTGATTGAATGACCTCACATAGGTGGAGTTCAACAGTTATTATAACAGTTTCACTGTGGTCCATATGATTAATAGCCATATCATTAGTTGGAGGGGTTGTACAACTTGATTTTCAGTTTTATCATAGATATCCATTTTGTGTGAATGTACTGACATCACACAGCAACCATTACATCACATCAGTCTTATCCCTTGATATGTTGAATGAACACATGTGAATGTAGCTTTGGATTCCATGGCCGTAGATATTTGAGTGAGAGTCGTAATGTATCACATGCATTGAGTCATGCGGTGTACACAAATGTGCTCCAGTTCTTGGGTGGTATGTGTACAGACGTACAGAGGAGCCTTCCTTGACCATGGAACATTGATATAGGACTGATCACAATTGTGTACACCTCAGCATACTCATTTATTTGCCATCAGTCTGATGTTGATATGACAAATATTTTCTGGGATCCTTTCTTAATTCACACATTAATTTCATTGATTTGTGACAATACCCCTTGATATCTACTGTGGCAGATGTCAACAATACTCAAATCTGGGCAATATATTGCATCTTAGTGTGATGTTTGCATCTGTTCTTATCTGTTTGCACAATAACTGTGTCAGGCAGGAGTGTCTTACACAGGGGTATTACGTATGTCGCAATCTGCTCTCACATGTTTTAACACCACACACACACCTACATATGGGATGCATAATAATTAGAACATTGAATTTCATAATTCCGTTGAAGGATGATCCTTCTCATACATGTGTTAGGCCTATTTCTGTGGAGTACAAAGTTAATACACAGGACAGTGGTAATATTGATAGGATGGGTTTGATTCATAGGATGGGTTTGATTTGTGCAAAAGGAGATTGCAGCTTCTAACCCATTCCTATTTTATAACACATTATGTTGATGAAATGCATGCTATGCAAATATTGCAGAATGTATGTACTGTCCTTGCTAACTGCCATCTCAACTCAACATGTTAATGACAATCAAAAGTCATGTAATCCCCTGTGCTATAATCTAAAATAGTGTAACTATCACATCCTATAATATTATGTCTGCTTTTATTTACCTATATTTGGTCAGGAAGTGTGACCACCATTAATTATTATGACATGCATATTGTACAATTTTATTATTATAAAACTGTCTTTGTGACATGAATACCTTTAAACCAATTATCTTAGTACAATTTGAACATTTTCTCTCCCAAACATATTTCTGTATACATCTGTTTAATTTCTGTGCACATTACGCTTGGTACACTTTCACTGTTTGGTAACCCATCTATTGTAGTTGCTCTTGCCAATAAACACCCCTCTTTACTTTTTTCTGTATTCATATGTTTCATTTATGTACACATTGCACAAAATACACTTTTCCTGCCTAGTACAGCTTGCATTATTTGCCCTGTGTAACTCTTTATGCTGTCCTTGCAAGCAGGCTTAATAGGATTGCCCATAGCCAAGCTTGTTTGTTTACTGTGTGTGCTCATGTTGCTTAATATGTTTTCCTGGCAGTCATCACAGTTGCTGGCCAAGAAAACTTGCTTGCTTATGTGATTAGCGCTGCTGCTGCTGGTCATCATGCTAACATGTAAACACTGTGTAGACTTCATGCAAAGCCTGCACAATTGTTCATGAACCCCATGGAAATGGTTTGCAGCATCAGAGCCATAATACCCTCTTCATTTAGAGCAAATAGGCTGCCCACTCATCAGAGTGAGCATTGTCTGTAGATGATTGTCACTGCTGAAGTAACACCACACCTGATCCCATGTGCAAAAATGAGAAAAAGTGGTTGTGGATAGATGGATATATTCTGAGGCATTGAGACCTTTGGAAAACTTGGACCTCATGAGTATATTTTCCTTATTTAAAACCTATTTTACCTGTTAATGAAATGATTGGCACATAATATCTCCAGTAAGTAAACACAGGAATGCTAAGAGATTGATAGCAAATCCTCTATCATGTAAACAACCCTACTGATCTGTTGTGTTTCAAATGAAGAACTGAATATGTGTTTTTATATGCATTTAATTTGGTACTGAAGACCAGTCTCTGTTACCTTGTCAGACATGAAACTGCATTATCTTGAGTGGAAAATTATGGAAAAAAAAACAAAACATCCTGTTTCATGTACCAAGAACACATCCTCAGCTTATTTAATATACAGTCTATGATACCACCTTTTTAAGGAAATAACAAAGAGGGAGGGAGGTGATCATGAGGTAATGTAAAGCCAACTATGTCCTTTTTGAATTCTTACTGTGAGATGCATGTATGTGAAACAAATTATGTCCTTGTACAACCTGTTATGTCAGATCAAGTACAAAGCAGAAGTGATTGCACAGTAATGTATATTACACTCTGAATCCAAACTAAAGAGACATATATGATTTAACAGTATCAAATATATATATATATATATATATATATATATATATATATATATATATATATATATATATATAATATCATTTCTGTATCTGAATTTTAAGCTTTTTTTCCCAAGAAACTATAGCACAGTATTTATGTGTAGTACTTCTTTAGAGTTTCATGATTTAAAATATCTGAGACTTGAAGTGATACAGAAATGTCATTATAATGGATGTGTAATCTGTTTTCCAGAGCTACTAATTTTTCAATTGATGATATCAGAATTGGAAGAACCTAATAAAGCAACACATCTGGCAGTTCTGTAACATTTTTTTCTGGCATATTATTTTATGAGTAGACTCTTTTTCTTTATATGTAAGTACTTTTGGTTTCTTCTGAAAACTTCCCCACCAGACACATGAACAATGTAAGACTTTGGTTGATCATGCTTAATACGCAGACTGCAGATTCCCATGAAGCACTGTGCTGATTCCTAATACTCTCTCTTTCAGGAATGATTGGTAGTTTATGTGTTGGGTTGTCTCAATAGCACTTTTGCCTGAAATGAGCTTTAGATTCTCTTATACTGGCATTTTTTGTTTGGAGTCAGCACAATAGCTGAGGCAGTTAATGTAGATCTATGACCAATAAGCAATGATACTGAAGAAAATAAAAATTCTTGCAGTGGCATATTCCATTGTTTCGTAAAGCAAGTTAGCACTCTCCATTACTACTTTATTCTTTCTTCAATGTGTTTTTGATAGTTTAGTTAGTGCTTGCAGTTTGACCATTTAAGTATATCCTTTTCTAGAAAAAAAATGTTGGGCTTTGTGTTTCTCAGCAAAATAAAATAGTATGCCTGAAAATTGAGGACCATGATGAGATATACCATTGTAAGATATTCCATGTCCTGCAAACACAGACTTCAACATAATAATATAAACACTACTAGTGATATTGCTAGACAAAGTAACCTGTGTAAAATGTGAATAGCCAATTTATATTAAATGCATACAGTCTTAGTGTATTCTGCTTCGGCAACCTGCAAATGTTGCTCACCTGTCTAAGATTGGTTATTTTCAGATTACTTTGAATTAAGTAATAGGGTCCATGCACTGGCTGTATGGTTGGCTTGGACCTCCGTTATACAAAGCTTAAAATGGTTATTGTTTTCCTTTTGCATTTTTGTGGAAAGGGTCTTAAGATCACTTATCGAACAACCCAATAACCGTAATGATGCTGGAAAATATCTTTTCAAGGCTTAGACTTATTTCTTCCCAGAATAATATATGACTTCCAAGGTTTTCTTGAAATAGTCCTCTAGTATGAAAAGGATTCAGCCTGAGTTGACATACCTGGCCAGTGAAGAATTTATTTAACTCTTTCCCTTATTTGAGCACTTCCAGATATGACTTTTATTTTCTAATATTTCTTTTCTCATTTCATTATACACAATATGTTTCATAGTGATAACCTATCTTCTGTTTAGATATCCAGTAAAGTAAATATCTTTTTGAAATAGCATTTCCTCCTGAAACCATCTTTTAATTGCTTATTCATTCATTTGCTCACCAACATTATTTCCCAATTATCCTCTGTAGCTTTTTGGGCAAGTGAAGTGTAATCCAGTTTATTTATAACTCCTCTCCTTTAATATCTCCATTGTGTTGAAGATATGAAAGAGCCAGCAAACATATGGATCTATATCAAAATAACAAATTACCATAACACTGAGTTACAAAATGGTGAGATGGAAACAACAAAAGTTTATATTTACGAACATCCAGATCTTCATTAATTTTCTACAGGTAAGTATCTGTTTCATTTAACTTTACCTTCACTTTTCTTAAACTGCTTCCTTTCCTCCTCTCCCACTAAAGTGTTTCTTTTTCTCCTTTTTTTATAAAGTTTAAGTTCTATGTAACATTATAAGTCGATTTGTTCTCTGTTTTGTCCCCTGTATTTGATGTTATTACAGCTAATATTGTTATCCTAGAAATGTGTTTCTTTTCATGTGTAAACAATTTTTGTTAGGTACTATTTTATTTATCTTCTCTTCTGTGATGTTGGTTCTTTTGTTTTGTTTTTTTGATTACTTGTTAAAATTTGTGTGGAGCTTGTCTCCCCGGGCCTCTACTGAAAATGGAAATATATCCAGCTAGACTAGCCCGGTCGACAAATGTAAAATAAAATAAATAAAAATAAAAAGTAAACAATTGACCAACAAAACTTAAAAAAAAAAAAAAAAAAAAAAGCAAATAAAAAGTGGGGGCTTCACCCCAAAACCCCTCCATGTGGGAGCTGTGCCCCAACACTCCTACAACTAAATATACCAATGCCGAGATTGCACTACAGTGGAGGAAAAAGGCAAAGTTCATCACATTGGCTGACTGGCTCCTTTCGCTGTGAAAACATACAATGATCTGGATGTTTGTAAATGTAAATTTTCGTTATTTCTGTCTCACCATTTTGTAACTCAATGTTACAGTAATCTGTTATTTTGATATAGATCTATAAATAAATAAATAAATAAATATATATATATATATATATATATATGTGTGTGTGTGTGTGTGTGTGTGTGTGTGTGTGTGTGTGTACACAGATTCACCAGGCTTTATGTTAATTGAAGTTTATATTTTCAGGGGTGTAGAAGCTTTACATGCAAAAACATTGGAGAGTCATGCAGAGATTTCTGGAAAATACTTAACAGTTTTTGTGAATTTTGCTAAAACACCTTATTATTGCCAAAAAATGTACTACTATTGCAGCTGTTGTTTTGGTAGTTCAAAACAATTTTCTGCTCAACATGCTAAGGTAATGTTGACTTATTTTCATGTAATTCCTTTAAAAACACGTTGGCTTGTAATAAGTTATCAACAAACTTATCTAGTAGTAACATACCTACAAATATCAAAGCTTGCTTGTTTTTAGGTGGAGATGGTCACGTGCAAGAGATTGACAGTTTCTGGGTAGAAGAATATTCCATATCTCTGGCGACTGTGAGATCTCAGAGTTACTATATATAATTAGCAGGGGGACTTGAACCCTGTAAAAATATCTGCTTTTTGTTTAACCCTGCCTGTGTTGGCATTCTATGATTTAATGTTTGTGTGTAGATATTCTGAATGTTACCATTGTGCCTATTCAAAAAGAACTAATAGATCTATGTCTATATATATATATATATATATATATATATATATATATATATATATCTGCTACTAATGGCCAATTCAATGAAATGTGGATATGTTTATCTTTGACACACTTATGTTGATAAAAACACATCATCTTGTACTGCATTTTATGAGGCTAATCATTTCTACTTAAATAGATGTACTTGGGACAATTAAGGTGCAACCTGACACCCTAGTCATGGGTGACTTCAACTATCCTTCAATTAATTGGGATCCTTATAAGAGCCCAAACTCTCTTGCACAACAGTTTCTGGACTTTGTTAACTCACATGCCCTGGAACAAATAGTGTACCACCCCACAAGGGGCTCCATTATTCTAGACCTGGTCCTCACCAATATGAGTGATCAATGCAAAACTTCAAGTGTTTGGCCCACACTGGTTAAATCTGACCATAAATCTGTCATTTTGTGAAGTAGCAATAGTACCGAAACTCCCCAAAGGAGAAGTCAGGTTAAAAAACTTCACCAAAGCTAACTATATCCTCTTAAGGGATGGTATAATTGACTTCCAAGCTCCATTTTCCACAGATGGCATTGATGGTTATACTAAGGGTATACACTGATGCTCTGTATAAATATCTACACAAATGTAAAGACACAGCCATGCCTGATAGGATTAAAGCAAGATACTCAAGGAAAAACAAACCATCCCAGTGGACGTCTAGCATTAACAAATTATACAATAAGCAAAAGAGGTGTCTGTCTAAAATACAAAAGTGAGATTCCAGAACTGGAACAGCACCCTATTCAGCCAAAACAAGCAAATAAGACAACTCATAAAATCTTCAGAGATCAACTATGGGAAAAATTTAGCAGCCATAGCCAATGTTAACCATAAGGCTTTCTTCAGCTACTTCCGCAACCTAAAAGGTAGGACTGAAGTGTGTGCTGAACTTACTCTGGATGGCATCACATACACTGACCCTGCAGAAATTGCAAACCTCCTAGCAGACTAGTTTGGCAAAAATGTCACCCACCTATTCCCTCCAAGCATACCACAAATAATGTCATCATCATCTCCTCCTCCTCCTCCCTGCATCTGCAAAGAACAAATAATCAATTCTCGCTCTCCAAGGCTAGGAGCACAATCTCCATTGGACCATATGGCATTCCAGGCTGTGTTCTTAATGTTCTAAAACAAGAGCTAGCTACTCTATTCAAACAGAGCCTGACTACTGGCTTTGTCCCCACTGAATGGAAAACAGTGACTGTTATCCCCCTCCACAAGGGCAGCTTGCCAAAAGACCCAGGTAACTATAGACTCATAAGTTTAACCAGTCTCATCTGTAATTCAATGGAACAAATCATCATGGACCTCATAAATAAGGATATAGGTGACCTCCAAACTGGATTTTTCCCAGTTCAGTTTTGTCAATGGCAAGTCATGCCTGCTAAACCTGGTGAACACCTTTGAGAACGTGACCAGAGATATAGACGAGGGCAAAGCTGCGCACACAACCTATCTTGACTTGGCAAATGCCTTCAACACTATTCCACATTCCAGCATTATTGACAAACTACCCCAGTTGGATATCAACACCTATGCTATCAGGTGGGTTCCAAATTGGCTTATAGATTGACGATGCTCAGTCAAAGTGGGAGAGTTAACCTCTACCAGCAGATCTGCCACCAATGGGGTGCCACAAGTTCAGTGCTGAGTTGCCTCTTGTTTGGCATATACTTCTCAGATGTCCAGGCCAAAACAGAGAGGCTGTGGCTAACCATGTTTTTGATGTCTGCAAATTAGGTGGTATCACTGAATCCACTAGCAATGTCAGCATACTTTAAAAAGGGCTTACATAGACCAATGATTGCTGCCAAAGCCATGGGCTTAAACTAAATACTAAAAAATGCATCATCATTCAATTCAGTAAAACAATGTCCCTGCTGATTATCAAATATATATAAATAACTTGCCTGGGTGTGGGTAATGCTAATTACCACGGTTTGGCGGGGTGTGGTCGAGAGGCCCGGAGGGAATAACCAAACCCAACCGTGGGGAAATTACCGCAGACCACACCCAGGTTATTATTATTATATTACATTATTATTTATTTAAGAAAACTGTTACTTTTCTTAAATGGCATATCTGTATACTGCCCTTCTGTTTGATGTCTGGCATCGGCGGCAGTTCCTAATGTACTGCGGCGCCTGCGCGGCGACATCACGCAATGAACAAAAGCAAAGTAGAAAGCAAGATCTCGTTGCTTATTTTGTCTTATAGTTAAATGAATTTAACATAGCGCAGCGAGTTTTAAAAAATAAGCAACATCTCTCCGTCCTATTTTAAATTTTTCTCGCTGTCTTATGTTAAAATTTATTTAACATTATAAAAAAAAGCAACAGCGATCTTCTTGATTTTGTTTTTAAACTTTCTTAGCTCGCTTGTGTAAATGGTTTTAATTTAACAGACACAAAAATAAAAGCAGGGAGATCTCCGTTGCTGTTTACTGTAAAGCTGTCTCGCCATGTTAAATCCATTTTCTCATAACCAATCAATTTAAGCGAGCGAGACTAATGGAAAAAAAAAGGCGGCGGGGCGGACCTTTTGAAGTTCCACTCGTATAAAACGAACATAGCTGGCCTATCAGCATGCAGCGCTTGAGAGATCATGGTATAATAAACAATAATACCCTAAGTACCAATTCCATATTAAGAGTCCTGGGAACACAAGTTGACTGTGACCTCAACTTTGACCACCGTGTGTCTACTGTGGTGAAGAAGGCATTTTATGTTGCTCACCTGATTAGCAAAGGCACTGCCTCAAGAGCAAAAGAGGTTATAACTCCCTGTACTCTTCCCTCATCAGGCCTATCATTGAATATAATGCTTCCTTTGGCATGTACAGTACCAGACACCTACAGCAACTTGAAAGACCTCACAGATTTCTAACTAAGACAATTCAGGGTCTCCAGCACATGTCTTGTACAGACAGAATGATGTCGCTGTTATTGTACTCAGTAATGTATAGACTACATAGATGTGACTTATGTCTGGTATACAGGACTATCTCTGATCCAAAACTAATGGAAATGCTGCACACCTGTAAGTCAAATGGAGCTAGAGTCACCTGTTCCAGGGACTTTAATCTAGCCTGTGACATAAAAAGGACCTGCTGGAGATACAGATACATCTATCAGAGGTTGCCAGTCCTCTGGAATAGGCTTTCAATCCATATCAATCCATATCAAGCAGAGCATCTCCATGACCCTGTTTAAGCACAATCTGGACAACTGGATTGGAAACCATAAATTTCTGCTGGGGATTGCCCCAGTTTCTCTCCTGGAGATGGGTAGTGCTTACTAGAAAAACCTTGGGCATAGACGATATTTCTTATCTAGTATTATATTGGGATTTAACGGCTAGGCTTGTAAACACCCTCGGGTCAACAATCTAGTAACGTCCTATGAACCCATATGTATGCTCTTACTGGGATAGCTATGGGAACTAATATGAGGAGTCACTCCACATCCTAGTCCTACATCCTTGATCCTGAGGGTAGTCCTAGGAGTAAATCCTCATATCATCATTGTGAATAAGAAGTCCATGTTATCCATTATCCAGTTCTACTTCTGCCTGCCCATGCTTTCCACATCTGACAAAACACTTAAACAGAGGTCTGTAGCAGCGTGGTGACCTCTCTGCCAGTACACAAGCACAGAGCAGTACGTTTTTTTTCTTTAAATCAATTCAACTATCTAATCAGATAATATGGACCAAGTGGGTCTGTTTTTCTGACAATCCATGAAAGTCCACAAACATATCATGTGAAATTGTGTCAATTTTTTTCTAATTTTTCACAGAAATAAGCTTGTTGTGTTATTATTGAGTTAATATAGGTTGAATATATGAAAAGGCACCAGCAAAAAATCCACGAAAACAGAAATAGCGTAAACTTTTTTAATTCACTTGTGGACAGTATCATTTATTTTGTCAAAACCATTGTCAGCATCACTATAGTGATTAATTATAAAGAATCAATGATGTCTTAACAGTTGACCACTTATTTGAAAAAATAAGACAATATTTGAAGATAGCTGTCAGAGCTTATCCCCAAGTTCTGTAATAGCTTTGCATTCGTTTGTAGCAAAGTTCCCATGGTGCTCCTATTTACCATAGAATCAGAATGGGAATCTGCTGCTTATGCTGAAGCAAATACCTTTATAAGGTATTTTATTCATACTTCTGATAATGCTTTTGCCATCTGGTTCATAAACATATGATATCCTGTTTGTAACTCTTATCGTATATCTGGCAGCAATGGTGAATCTAGAGTATTTGACACCTGAAGTGAATCATCTTTAACACCCCACTCCAAAACACATTCATTCAACAAACATATTTAATAGCTGAGGCATAGCTGTGATCACTTCCTTTACTCAATAATGGCCCAGTTAGTATGAATCTAAAAATAGTACGGACAATTCATTCCTCTTTACTACTAAGGGACATTTTTTAAAATATTTCTCCAAGACTTAGAAAGTTAATAAAACATCATGTTTTCTGTTAATACGTATTTTCTGAAGGACCACTACCTAATGAGTCAAACATTTCAGCATTTAATGAGTTGCATTATTGAGTGATTGTAATCCATAATGATTTACCAGATAAAAAATAAATCCAAATATACTAAAGCAGATGTCAGTGTCATTCCACCAGAATTATTTACCTCTTTCTTTCTCTCCTATTCTCATTTAATATGATTATACCTTGTGTGTAAATGGATCCCTATCAGTTGATCGAGTTTTCAGAAACTCAAAATTCATATTGATAAGATGATATGATCAAATTTCTGAAAAACCTGAAGCTTTTGAAAGGAGATAGCTGTACAGTGAGGATCAGGAAATTTATAGGTTTCCTCAATATAGTGCGATGTTGGAGTTGGTATATATATAAAATTAGCACTGGTATGGGGGTCCAGCCCCCCACGTGGGGGCAAAACCATAAAAAATTGATTTTTGTGTTTTTTTAATGTTCAAGTTTTCAGAAATTCAGTCATATCATCTTGCTGATATGAATTTCAAGTTTGTGAAAACTCAATCAACTGACACAGATCCGTGTAAATATATAGAGTGTATATATCAAGACTGTAAAGCTGTACTTACAATGCTAATGTCTGTTATGTACAGGTGGATGCTTATATGCATCATGACAACAAAGGTTTAGAACAATTATTAATGCCCATTATAAAATGTCTATTACCATAGATGAATAGTGTCGATACTTTGGATTGTTTCAGATTAGGCTTCCGCTGAAAATGGCCTTCACCTAGTCAGACATTTACAGTAAATGAATGCAAAAGAATAAACAAATTAATTCAGATTAAGGCAAGATATAATTAAACCAAAAGATGAAAGGCTAATAATGCAGCTCAAAATAATGGGCTACATGTAAGTTGCTTTAGAAAAAGGAGATACAGTACAACACTGGGATCAATTATTCATGCTGTTACTGGCTATGCTATGGTTATGCCTGTGCTTTTCTATATATTGAAAGCACAGTCATGTACCAAGATTGTTACACTGAAGACTTTGCAAGAATTACAACATACAGGTAGTTGAAAATGAAAAAATAGTGGTCCTGTGGGATCATCCATAAATATTTACATTGCTGTATACACATCATCTGACCAGAATAAAAAAAGAATACCTGTCATCCTGCTTGCACAAAAATAAGAGACAAATCTAAAAGTAATGAGGGACAAAAGCAGTGATTACAGTGTTATGCATTTTCTGAAAAATATGAAGCCTGAAACTCAAATGTATTTTGTTATATAATAATCACAGTCCTCAGTGGTTTGCCAGAAAACCAGAAAAGTTTGTTAAATCAGATCAAAATGCAGCAAAGTCAGAAACATTCTGTAAAATCAGGGACAGTTTTGATTCACTTCATTATGCACATTAGTCCTATACAGCCAGAATTTAAGCTGAAGAAACAACAACAATTGCTTTCTTCCACAGCCTGCTCACTCCATCATTTAGTGATTGCAGCAACTGATTTTTTTTAGAAAACCAAAAACTTTATTATGGACAGATCAAAAATATCAGGCAAAGTCAAATACATTCTGCAAAATCAGAAACAGTTTAATCTTGGCTAGTCACAAACATTACCCAGAGACTAAATATTGCAGCTTGTCTAATACACATGCATACTGGTCCTGTAAAGCCAGACTGTAAGCTGAAAAAACAACAAAAGGGTAAGTTGCAGACCAAAAATATTAGGCAAAGACAAGAGCACTCTGCAAAATCAAGATCAGTTTCAAATTTGTTATACACAAAGAATGGCTGAAATGTAAATATTCCAATTTATTTATGTATTAGCATTTGTTTAGTGAGATGGTCTGCTTGGGTATGTGAAATACTCTTGTTCAGTGGAAGACCAGGGTGAAAAGATTCAAAATGCAGCAACAGAACCAAACTACACAGGGAAATACATCTGACATAACAGTGGATAAAAAAAGAGTAAATAAATACCCAAAGTTACAATTTCAAAATGCTGCAAACATTTAATGGAGATATACCCCTGGATTCTACAAGCTTTGCATGGCATGCAGGATTAGTGCAGGAGCTCTAGCAGGCAATATGTCTGTCGTGTGATCCAGGAATAGCCTGTATGGGCATGCACGAGCGCTCCTGCACTAGTCCTGCATGGACTCAGCCCTGTATGCAAATTACCCCATTTGCAGGAGAAATCCATGCAAATGAGGTGAATTTGCAATCCAGGAAGCTGGAAACTGGCCTTGCAGGACTAGTGTAATCTGCAGAAATTTACTCACTTAGTGCAAATTCCAAAATGGAGCTGTGACAGCTCCAAATAAAGGGTGCATATAATTCAGTAAGCATGTCAATGGCCAAGTATAAGGCCATTGGCATTGAAAACAGTTTAAAAAAATAAACAAAAAAATAAACTTTTATTTTTTTTTAGCCGATCTCAGTTGTTTAAGCATACGGCAGTGGCATGCAAACGGGATCAGGATAAAAATTAAAAAAAAAACAAAAAAAGAATTCTAACCAAAATCACTATTCTGCCATTATAGTCAATGGCATGCAGAAGACAACATTGCCAGTGAGTAGTGATTACTAAGGGGGGAGGCTCAGTGTGAGACGTAACTATGCATTAGTAGGCAATCCTATGTAAATGAGGGGAATTATAGTGAATCCCAGATTTCCCCAGCATGCTAGTCAGCCCCCTAACAGTGTAAGAGCAGGAATAGCTTGGTGCAAGCCTAGGAGTTAGCTGAGATCATAGGGGGTGGTGTCAGGCATACTGTAAGTGAATTGGAACCCTGTGGCTCATGTTTGCTCCAAGCTAAGCACAGCTAGGCAAGGGGTGTGTCTGAGTCTGCCTAGCACTCTTTACATTGCCTAAGCGGGTGTGTGCACTGCCCACCAGGTTTTAAAGAAAAAAAGGTAAACCAGGAAATAGCTCTGTGCAAATTTGAGCACTGTGTTTGTGTGGTGCACCCCTGGGCTTAAACAATAAGGCAATGGGAAGGGGTAACAGTAGTAGGAAGTTAATCAAGGAGAACTAGCATAGCTGGCAGGTGAAATGTATCAGAATCAGCCAATTACACAGGCAGCAGAACAACCCAGCTCAGAACACTACTATAAACTATGCAAACACTTTCACCTCTGACTTTTCCCATACTCTACACAACCGGTGTATACAAGCGAGGAACTTTTTACAAACAAAACTACAAAATGATAGAGGCTGCAGCAGGCATCATACAACAACATGTGCAAGAGGCTGAGGGTGGTGAGGATGTGAATGCCGCCGACCAACCCACAGTGTGGATTTGGAAAAGAGTGTGCAGACCCAGGGTTACCTACCAGGGGCTACATGAGCTGGATATAGCGGAGAGCTATAAGGTGGACAGGGACTTCCTACAGCAAATTGTTGAGCTGTGCTGGCCATGCCTGACACAACAAATTCACCGAGGGGAACCCATCCCAGTGGATACCAAGGTATGCGTAGACCTAGGAAGACTAGCCATATGTACCTCCCAAAGCAACAGGGGATATCATGGAGATCTCACAGGCATCAGCATCCAGAGTATTCCACCAGTTCCTGGATGCCATCTCAGCACATGCCAGTGAGCACTTATATTTCCTCAAGACCCATGAGGTGTTGCCCAGTAATATGCATCTCTTCCACCAAATAGCAGAATACACTGAGGTACTGGGTGCTATAGACTGCACACACATATGCATCAAAGCACCAGCCAGTGATCAGGGTAGTGCCTACATCAACCACAAGGGGCTCCCCTCCATCAACTGCCAGGTCATGTGTGATGCCCAGGGCATTATAATGAATGTGTGTGCTGGCTGCCCTGGAAGCTATCATGATTCCCACATCTGGCATCTGTCGCAGCTGTATCAGAGATTTGCCAGTGAGGACACCCCCTATGGTCACCTAGTGGGGAATGCTGGTTACACACTGGAGTATTGGCTGATAACACCCTTCAGAAATGCACACACACCTGAACAAGAATGCCATAATGAGGCACATAATAGAGCATGTGTTTGGGATGCTCAAGTCATGTTTCAGGTGCATGGACGCATCCGGTGGAGCCTTGCAGTACTCGCCAGCTATGTGCACTCAAATTGTAATGGTATGTGCCATGCTACACAATACATTCCTGTGCAAATAGCTGCAGCAGGAACAGCACGGGGCTGGGCCACACAGCCCCCCACCAATGCCAAGGCCTGCACAGGCACAGAGTGACTCGGAGGAGGAACACCCTGAGCCAGCCCCAGTAGGCAGATGGAGGCATGCCCAGTATGCCCTCGCCTTGGCAAAGAGGCAACGCATAGCACATACACTGACACAGTACGGACCCAGGGAATGACACCACTCTCTGACTC
This sequence comes from Protopterus annectens, assembly GCF_019279795.1. Classification (NCBI taxonomy): domain Eukaryota; kingdom Metazoa; phylum Chordata; order Ceratodontiformes; family Protopteridae; genus Protopterus; species Protopterus annectens. Next base: position 1,656,947,591 of record NC_056743.1, read on the forward strand.
GCACATACAGTAAAAGGCATGCCAAACAGGACACTACCTGTGCTCAACCATGTATAGGGAGTGTACTATGTGCATCCAACATAGGCAGCCTTCCAGCACCATCCTCAATCCTGGCACGCCCACAAGGTAAGTTAATCAACCTACTTATTGCCAAATGGAGTAGAATGTGTCGTTATCTGTATCTATGATATGGATGTGAGCATGCAAGGGAATTGGGTGGCTGAATAGTATGGCAGCAGATAGTAGACACCCATAGTGGCATCATGACATCTGTAACGAATACTGGCATCACCATAGTAGCCAGTATTACACAGGGTGACAAAACCCATGGCAGGAAATGTGCTGGATGACATGTGTGTTCATATGATTTACATCTGCCAGTCATGGAGGTTCACATACCCAACAACAGTCTCAGCCAGCAGGACAGGTGTAGACAAACACAAACAGAGCCTGTGCTCTGACCTCTGAATGATGCCTATGGGTAACCTCCCCCCAGGCCTACACAGACAGACTACAGCAGGTCAGGAAGTTGGATGTTAGTTTTGAAGGGTAGGAAGTCAGACACTAATATGTACGGTAACCAAAGCTAAGACCTGTAGTACAATGATATGCCTCTAGTCAGCATGGTAGGTTAAAATATAGAATGAAATAGAGTACTTGACATACCAGTACAGTCATAGCAAATGTGTGCAAGTGCCAGGTGTGCCAACCCATCCTATGTAGACATGTAGAAACAGTAAGGTGTGCCCCCCATCATGTGTAGAAATGTAGAAACAGTCAGGTGTGCCCCCCCAATCCTGTGTAGAAATGTAGTAACAGTCTGGTGTGCCCCCCAGTCATGTGTAGAAATGTAAAAACAGTCAGTTGTGTCCCCCCACAACCCTATGGAGAAATGTAGTAACAGTCAGTTGTGCCCCGCCCCACTCCCATGTAGACATGTAGAAACAGTCAGGTGTGCCCTTACCCCCAATCCAGTGTAGAAATGTAGTAACAGTCAGTTGTGCCCCCCAATCTTGTGTAGAAATGTAGAAACAGTCAGATGTGTGTCCCCACAATCCCATGTAGAAATGTAGTAACAGTCAGGTGTGCCCCCCACTCCTATGTAGACATGTGGAAACAAACAGGTCTATCCCTTCCCCCAATCCAGCGTAGAAATGTAATGACAATTAGGTGTGCCCCACCACAAATTCTGTGTAGAAATGTAGTAACAGGTATGAGTAGGTATAATACGAGTGGAGCACAGCTGCCCAGAGGTGGCCAAGGGAGCAGGATAGGTTGTAGCATTTGCACAATATGCAGGTGTGTGTGTGTTAGGATGATGTGTTTCATAATGTGTGAGAGTGGTCAGTATGTATGCATGTTGAGGTAAGACCTGGTGATCATTGCCCACTACTGCTGATGACAGGGACAAGCCCTCACAATTGCAGTGCCAAAGACATTCCCCACCTGTATAACACATGCTAGCAGTAAGCCATTGTAAATGTATGGTGGTAATATGTGACATCATCTGAAAGAGTGACATGGCATGGCTGTTGGGCTAGATATACAAGCATTACACAGGGGAAAGTACCCCAGACATACAGTATATATTGTGTCACTGTGAAATGGAGACATCCTTGGAATTGTACATACAGGTATGCATCACAGTAACTGGACCTGTAGTAGGGGATACAGGTGATGTCTGCCCAAACACTTGCAGATGACAAAGGAGGGAGGACTGATGTATTGGGAATCAGCTGATGTACCTGCACATGCCAGCATAACTGGAATACCCCACGCATATCTGTGTGTCAGATGCAAGTAGTGTCCATAGCACACATGCACCCAGCTCACACAACCACCACCCACAGGCACCTCTCTGGTCATATCCCTGCTGTGGGGAATGGGTACAGTAAGACCCCACCTGTATATGGCAATAGCAGAAGACATCAGCATGCAGTGCCGGTCTCCCATGCAGGCGTGTCCCTAGCTATAGGTAGCACCCTGCCAGCATCCACACCATCTGATCAAGACTGATAGAAGGTATTGGCATTAACACTTATCACACCCACCGTGTCACCCCAGGGGAATATACTGTTTATTGGTCTGGGACTGTAGGACTGACAGAATGCAATGACCTGCCACATCTGGCTTGCAGCAACACCTAATGCCCCACAGGCTTCTGCCAAAGCTTGTGTCTCACACGTACTGCCAATGCATGTTATGTCATGGACACCCAAATAACAACATAACACACTCCACATAAGCCATATGCAAGGCCATATGGACAAACCACAATAACATGTCCACCATGTCCCACTGCATGAACTGTGGACCAACACTAATGCACACCTGTGATTGGCTGATACCCTTAGGGAAAGTATCAGAAAATGTATGCATAATGTATGGAAGAGGTTAGAATGACAGGGGGGGTGGGAGTATGGGCAACATAGAATGTGCTGGGTCTGACACCAAGCTATGTGCACACACTATTGCTGGTTGCAAACACATAAATGGGTGGCTACACACTTGCCCATACACCACAATAGGGTAAATGTCCTGACCCATGGCCCCTGCCTCTGGCTAACCTATGCAAATCTATAGAGCTGTGAGGCATTGCCACAGCAAGATACGCCCATACTGTCAAGCTGATGGGTGTACAAGTATGAGATCCTCTACCAGCACTGTACCAAGGTGCTGAACTGGATACACAAACCCAGCACCAAGTGTCTGCAGCTCCCCTTCCAGAATGACATAACTTACCATGAATAAGTAGGTGTCTGCCCACAACACTAGACACAGCTGCTGTCACCTTTGCTCCCAAGTCATCACTGTGAGCAAGAATGTCCACCTGACAGTACATGATGATAGAAAACATCACTGTGTATAACAGTACACATGACTGAATATCTCTGCTAACAGCAGTACCATGCAGCTGAAGCAGCACAGATACATTCACCTACAGAACACACTATCCCCTGCACAGTTTGTCCCCATATTGCCAAATGATCGCTGGATACCCTGTAGAAACAGTATACTACCTGTAGGTGTACAACACAAAGGTCTGCACTCCAGTACAAAAAACCTGGAATTGATCCACGCATTCAATACAGAAGGGCATACGGGGCATGCTCATACAGAGAAAAGAAGGCAATGTCAGTCAACAACATACTGAAAGGTCATACTGGGCATGCCACACAGTTAAACAAATGAGGGCCATGTCTGCAAACAACAGTGGACCAGACATATCTGTCAGTTGCAGATGTTAGTAGAGACACTACTCAGTGTGCGCCACTCATGCATTGCACACACACTTGATTGGAATACAGGTGTGTGTGTGTGTGTGTGTGTTTTTTTCTTTTTCGGTTTAGGCCTGGGAACAACTCGCTCCGGTCCCGATTGGTTTTAGTTACATGCTGGCTGCTGGGCTGGGCCTAGCGCAACACTTCAGCGAAGAGCCGCCTCACGCCCATACGTCATGGCGTCATGACGTAGGCGCTGAGATCGAACGGAGCAACGCAGAACTGTGAGGCGTACAAGCAAGGCCGCAACCCACCGCAGTTAAATACAGGTATATATCCAAGGACAACACACTATAATAAGCCAAAGCTAGACGTACATAGATGTGTAGAAGAGAGTGACTGTCACAAGGGGCCATCCATTATGAGGCCTGTCTTACCCAGCACACAGCCAAAATGCTACAATGACATGAGGTTCAGTTGTCACTCACAATAGCCCTTAGCCACTGGTATCTGTCAGCATTATGGATTGTGTGGTGCAAGTGCTAGCTGTGCAACATGACTGTACAAGGAAGTAGTCATCTAGCAGCTGTATACATGTACCTGTGGAATATAACCCTGAGTGTGCCCGCATGTGGTGTGTCAACCTCTAGATGAATGGGTTATGGCCCATGCACAGAAACTGCACTCCCCATAGCCCTACTATGACAAGCCTGCTGAGGTCATCCACTTTGAAATACACCCTTGTGAAAGGTGTGGCCAGTAATCTCTGTGGTGTGTCCTATAACTGTGTAGTGTGACGAGCTAGTTAGGTAGGAGTTCTAATCCCAAACATGGCAACTGTGTGTGTGTGTGTGTGTGTGTGTGTGTGTGTGTGTGTGTGTGTGTGTGTGTGTGTGTGTGTGTGTGTGTGTGTGTGTGTGTGTGTGTGTGTGTGTGTGTATGTGTGCGCCTGTCTATGTAGAGAGCAATGTGTTTTACTCTAGTCACACTCACTACAATTCAAATGTCCTACTTTGGCAAGGCTGCTGGTGTCATACACTGTGAAATGCACCTTTCGGAAAGTTGTAGCCTAGTAATCTCTGTGGTGCATCCTATAACTGCATACTGCTGTAATGTGATAAACTAGATAGATAAGAGTTCTAATCCCAGAAATGACAACTGTGTGTATGTGTGTCTCTATCTGTGTAGGGAGCAATGCATTTTATGCTAGTTACACACACTATGATTCAAATGCCCTTCCTTCATAATCCTGATAATGTCATTCACTGTGAAATACACCTTTGGGGAAGGAGTATTCCAGTAGTCCCTGTGGTGCGTCCTATAACAGTTTTGTGCTGTAGTGTGATATAGAACTGTAGTAGGGGTTGTATTTCCACACGTGGCAGCTGTGGATGTTGTGTGTGTGTGTAGGGAGCAATGCATTTTAGGCTAGCCACACTCACTACAATTCAAATGCTCTACTTGGGCAATCCTGCTGATGTCATTCATTGTGAAATACACCTTTGGGGAAGGAGTACTACAGTAATCCCCGTGGCACATCCTATAACAGCTTCATGCTGCAGTGTGATATATAACTTCTGTAGGGGTTCTGTGCCCACACATGGCAGTTGTGGATGTTTTGTGTGTGTTTCAATGTGTGTAGGGAGCAATGCATTTTAGGCTAGTCACACCAACTACAATTCAAATGCCCTACTTTGGCAATCCTGCTGATGTCATTCATTGTGAAATACACCTTTGGGGAAGGAGTACCCCAGTGATTCCCATGGTGCATCCTATAACAGCTTCATGCTGCAGTGTCATATAACAGTCTGGTAGGGGTTCTATTCCCACACATGGCAGTTATGTATGCCTCTATGTGTGTTTAGGGAGAGATGCATTTTAGGCTAGGCACACTCACTATTATTCAAATGCCCTATGTTGGCAATCCTGCTGATGTCATTCATTGTGAAATACACCTTTGGGGAAAGAGTACACCAGTAATCTCTGTGGTGTGTCCAATAACAGCTTCAAGCTGTAGTGTGATGTAGAACTCTGGTAGGGGTTCTATTCCCACACATGGCAGTTGTGGATGTTTTGTGTGTTTAGGGAGCAATGTGTTTACTTTGGCAATCCTGCTGATGTCATTCATTATGAAATACAGGGAAGGAGTACACCAGTAATCCCCTTGGTTCATCCTATAAGAGCTTCATACTGTAGTGTGATATAAAACTCTGGTAGGGATTCTTTTCCCACACATGGCAGTTGTGGATGTTTTGTGTGTAGGGAGCAATGCATTTTAGGCTAGCCACATTCACTACAATTCAAAGGCCCTACTTTGGCAATCCTGCTGATGTCATTCATTGTGAAATACACCTTTGGGGAAGGAATACTCCAGAAATGTCCATGGTGTGTCCTATAGCTGCATAGTGCTGTAGTGTAATAAACTAGTTCGGTATGAGATCTAATTCCAGACATGACAGGTGTGTGTGTGTGTGTGTGTGTGTGTGTGTGTGTGTGTGTGTGTGTGTGTGTGTGTGTGTGTGTTTGTAATTCATATTGTGTGTGGAAGTGGGTGTGAGTGTGTAACAACTGGACTCAATGTGGGGTGGTTTTGCAAATTTCTTATATGGTGTCCCCAGTATATATCACAATGTCCACTGTACAGGGATAACAGATGTGAAATAGCTGAGAGGCTGGGGTGCAAATCCATACCTCTACATGTGACATCAAGGCCAGGCAAACAAAGTTAGCAACACTAGTATCACCCAGAGAGCACTCTCAACCCATGTCTCATACAAACACACACTTGCCTAGGCAACAGCCACAATGTTGTTAATACCCTGCATATTGCCCACTATAGTAACCATGGTGTGATTGCAGTGGGCTACAGAGGGCATGGCACCCTGTCCATCTGTCCAATAGGCATGTACATGCTGACAGTGCACTTTCCCCATGTTCCCCACCGGACTTCTGCAACACATGTGGTGCCTTCACATGTGACCCCCAAAGGACATACCATGCCTGGAAAACATGCCCTGTATTGACAGATGCCACTGACATCAGAGAATGCTAGTATCATGCTATCAATGTAGGTATAGGGTAAACCTGCTCTCCATTAACAGTTCCCTCCACATGAGGGCAGGACTGGCACATCTGATGATAATCTGTGTACACAACATGGGCCAGACACCCCAAGTACAGCTCCATATGTCACTGTACATGTAAGTAGGAGGTGTGCACATCCCAGACACTGTCCATATCATGGACAAAGAAACACATACATGGCCACATGCATTAGTCACCCAGGTGACTGGATGGTGAATACAATACCCACCTATGTGGACAAATCCAGAAACTACACCCCTGAGCCACAATGCAGACCATTGTCATGTGGGCTGATGCCAAGGTATAAATAATTGAAACAGGCTCCACGAAGCAAAAAAAGTCCACTTTATTCACCACTGTTTAAATACAACATACAAACGATTGAAAAACATGTATATAATTTAAAATAGAAATTATATTTCCCCTCATAGGTATAGGATATAATTCATAAAGAACAATTGTTACATACTACTAAAAACGTTTTTAAAGTTCTTATAGCCTAGTAGTTAATATATATTTATTATTGATGTATACGTTAGGTCTAAACTGCATACATATATTTTATATTTTATATATTATATTTAAAATTCTATGTATTCTATTTTTGATATTAATTTATATATATTTATACATATAACATATTTATTTATATATACACATTTATTTCTACATTAATAAGTAGTATTTTATGTATTTATTTATATATACATACATTTTTAAGGAAATTTTATTATTATGCTAATAAATCAAATTGATTGTTTTTAAATTCATAGATATGTCTTTAAATGTTTTGAGCCTTAGTGACAGGTTTACTGACTAAAGTTAACATGAATTAAATATCCAATTATTCAATCAATCCATTGGCAACTGACAATTATTTAAACTGCAGCACAATACAACAGTTTTGTACTCTGAAGATGCCCTACAAACAGAGGGGTGAAAGCGCTTAGTATTTTTCATGTTTTTCAATCGTTTGTATGTCGTATTTAAACAGTGGTGAATAAAGTGGACTTTTTTACTTCGTGGAGCCTGTTTCAATTATTACTGGTTTTTCGTTCTTTGGTAGTCAATGTTTGATGCCAAGGTATACCCATCACCTAGCCTTGTATAGCTGCCTGGCACAGTCCACCACTACACACCAGTGAAGCAATGCACCCATGCATGTCAGTGCTGGCACTGCATGCATGTGTGTGTGTGTGTGTGTGTGTGTGTGTGTGTGTGTGTGTGTGTGTGTGTGTGTGTGTGTGTTGTATGATGCGTATGATCACATTCATACTCACTACAACCCCCATTGGCATACTGAAGCATGTTGTCTAATGCCAGCCACCTCAACATACCCTTTGCCAATATGACCTTTGTATGACCCCTGTGGTGCATGTGATACCTGCACAGTAATGTGTTGTGGCAATCTCACTAGTGATGAGTTGTATTCATAGCCCTGCTGAGTGTGTCAGTGTGTGTGCATCCCTGTGAGTGTGTGGCTGTGTTGATATTAGCACCTGTTCATGTGGACAGGCACGTGTACTACACCTACCATATAGCTACCATATCCCTTTTGCAGATGTCACTCACCATCACATATACGTTTTGAGGACTCTTCAACATGTAACCTATGTGGAGCATCCAATAACTGCATAGAAATTTGATAGTGCTACATAGTTGTCAGGGGTTTGATACTCTGTGCTGGTAGGTGTGTGACGTAAACATGCTTAAGTTTTACTCTCCCACTCCTCCCTGACTTTACTTTGCCTCTGTCTGCCTCTCTCATTCCCTTGCTGGTGAATGTGGAGACCTATACCTGCTTTGCTTAGGCAGCAGCATGTGTATTTTAAGTGATGCTCATGATCAGCTGATGACCTCTGCATGAATTTCAGCCCTCTTCTAGTTGATTGCATGTGGAAAAGCCAATTGCATGGAAACACACTCCAATATCTAGGAACATCATGTTGGTGTTGGGTCTTTTCATTCACACTGAGAAGGAACTCATTCTGTTGTTTGGCAAACAACATCTCAGATGGATTAGGGATTTACCTCTAACAACATACACTGTGGAAACATGGCAACACACAGGAGGGGGGTGTGCCTGACCTGACTACAGACTGTAAGTCCTGCTATACTGCATTTGGAGTATTGTTGGTTTAACAGGGTGTGTGTGGATATGGCTGTCCTACATGTTTTAATAACTGCTATGTCATTGCTATGTTTATGAGGAAACCCCATCTGTAGGTTCATCTGGAGACTGGGCAGTGTGTGGTACATTTTGTGTCATGTGTTACCCACAGAGCACCTACTGTGAACTGCAGAAGATAGTGTGAGGATTGTAGTCTGTAGATGGTGACAGCCATGAGAGTAACTGACGTCATATTCCTCATAGGACATATGTTTCAACAAACCCTGTTACAACAGTAAATGTATGAGATTATCACAGCAACATGTCAATATTGGCCCTGTGTACGTGCCTCCAGCCACAACTCTGCCAACCCTTGTACATATGTCATGCAGTAAGAGGTGCATATCTGCTCTACACCATAATTAGTGACATCATTTCACAAGCCAGTGAGATATCAGACTGCTACACATGTTATGTATAGTAGGAGTTATATTTGATGACATAACCTGGACATTCTGTGGTTGTGTGTTCAGTACTGAGGTCTGTGTATGTAAGGTGAATGTCGACACTGTGTGTATTGTCAATATGTACTGTTGCCTGTGCACAGACTGTGGTAGATGTCATTGTTATTCATCTCATTCTATCTGACGTTACATGCTGCTCAAGTGTATGTTACCCTATTGGCTTACATGTTTGTAAGGCCATACACACACATGTTCCATACCACAGACAGGCATCAGATCACACTGTGTAGCAGCCCAGTATATGTAGGGTTAGTGTGTGAGTGGCAGTATGAGGATGGTGTTGAACAGATAGACCATATACTATAATATTCCATTAGCTTGCCATACGTGGCTGTGGCTGTGTTCACATTGGCTGTGGTTGTGCACTTTCACACTGATGTATTGTACTCTGTGCTGTGACATGCCTGTAGAGCCTGCTATATATGCAGGTACATGTGCATTTCCCCATAGGAAATGTAGGCCATTGTTGAGCCAGTCTGCCTGCAGCCTGCACAATGCCTTGTTACATGCCTAGCAGCTTAGTGTACTTACCTTGTGAGATGTCATGTCCAGATACTTGCCAGATGTACTGCTGCCAGGCCACCCGTAACAGTCATGTATGTCATACAGAGCAGTGGGATGCTGTACAGATGTATGTCAATATCTAGTGGGTAGTATGTGGCCATGGCACCTCTGTACCAGCAGTTCTTATGTGTCAGGGCAGACAGGGGTGTGTGAATGCATACTCTATGGGGGCAAATGTATACCAGTCATTACGTGTTATACCCATCTACATGGCTGTTAACATCCACATTGTCAGGCTTAGCCCACATGTCTTGCACTAAGGGGTTCTGTGTATACCTCTAGACTGTCCAGAGTGTGTCAGAATGTCCACATATATTGGCCAATAGCTCTGCTGTAGTCCACAGCAGCATTATGTGCTAGCAATGGTACTGTACTATGATGTCCTTAGGATGTCTGTCAGTAGCCAATGGCACACATGTTAAAAGCAGACGTGACCTCCCACACACACCATGTCTGTGAAGGCAATCCCTATTACAGTAGCAATAGTGTACAAATATGCCTGCTATACACACCTGACTTCCCCTTGCACTACGAAGTTGGGACTATAGGAGTTGAGGTACTACACTCCATGTTCAGGACATATGGTGAAAATATATGTATATATAATTATCCAGATATCTATATAGATATATACACATATGCATATCAACATATATAGATGGATATGTATATGTATATATATATATATATATATATATATATATACACATATCAACACCCAGATATTTACATATACAGAGCAATATATGTCTACACATATACAGATAGGGATGCATATGCACATATACGTATGGATATCTACATATATATTGACAGTAGTAGGTATATCAGAATAGATATGTATGCACATATAGTTATTGATATCTACATATATACCAACATAACTAGGAATATCTGTACACATAGGATGTGCATACATATATAGCTATATATACATATATCAATATATACATATACGTATATCTATATATTGCAGAACAGATACCGCAGCACACAAAGAGTCCCCAAGTGAAAAAACATAAATGCTGTAGACAAACACTGTGGGACTGACTATGAACAAGTAAAATGTTCTTTCAAAAATCATGAGCCATAATTTCCAACCAAAACGATTTATTTAGGATAAAGTACAGGAGTGCAGGATAAGCGCTTTCGCGTACTGCAACGTACACTTCTTCAGATCAATTTTAGAATGAAATCTGTTCATTTAAATACAACTATAGTAAAACAATTTATATATAGATATATAATATATATATATATATATATATATATATATATATATATATATATATATATATACACATATATATATATATATATATACACATATAGATATATATGTACATACGAAGATATGTACATATGGCCATATATATGTAGCACTATACAGATGTGTATATAGACATATGTATGAGTATACATGTGTATGTACATGTAGACATATATAACCTATTATATGTATAAAACCATGTTCCTGTCATGAGTAAACCTTACGGTTGTGTATACCCACCCAGATGTATCTCGCCATATGAATCTGCTATGTGCACATTATGATGAAATAACACAAGTGATGCAATGGTCATATTAATAACAAGGACTACACAATTTAGGAACTAAAGGCAATTGTTCAATGCTACTCAATATGTGTATTGACAGCTATATTGGTAAAACAACAGCTGTCTTCACAGTGGTCATGGCATAGCGGTTAAGTGTTGTGGCTTCGGTGTACAGGGTCCTGGGTTCAAGACCTGCAAGGGCTGTTCATTTTGTTGCTGAGCAGAACAAGGACTGTCGGATACAGAGGGGTAAAGGCAGTTTTGAGCAGCTTTAAGCAGGTTTGTGCGGATTTGCACAAAGTTAAGAGGTGCTAAGCTAAGGGTAAACGTACAGGTGCTTACACAGTGTAGACTTTGCTTACCAGTGTGCAAGTCAGCTTAGCTGTTATATTGCAGCAATGCTGATACTTGCTAAGCATGGCTTAGCCCTGGTAACAAGGTCACACCACCCGGTCTGATAATCTGTAATAAGTATATGTAATGCCATGTACAATACATGCTCCTATGTGCTGTCATTACAGTAGCAAGGGGTGTGAGTGTCATGTGTGGGACATAGGTTCATAGGTTGGTACTAGGCTATCAGCCCTAGGGCCTATACAAGCCTAGCCATAACAATTCCCTGGCTATTTCTTCCCACATTATTTACTTTCCTGGACCCCTGTCTAGCAGGGTGACTGACGTGATCCCTGGGGTGAATTTCCTTTCTCCCATCCAATCGTCAAGGTTCCTCTTGAAGAGGTCCAAAGAGGCACTCTGCTTGACATGTATGGGCAATCTATTCCAGAGTCTGTGGAGTCTCTGGGTCAGGAACCTATCCCTCCAGCATGTTTTGTTTATTGTGATGACAAGGGTTAGATCCCTGGAACATGTAGCTCTGAGGGATTGGTATTTCTTTAAGTGTAGCATGTCCAACAGCTCTGGGTTTGACATGGCCTTGTATGTTAAGCAGAGATCGCCTCTGAGTAGACGATATGCGACAAAGTATAGCTGGAGTGTTTTAAGGCGGTCAGCATAGGGCATCTGTTTTAGGCCTGTGATTCTTTTAGTGAGGTATTTCTGAGGCATTTCCAGTTGTTGCAGATGTCTTGAGAGGTACATACCGAATGGGGCGTTGTATTCTATAATGGGTCTAATGAGGGATGAGTACAGTGGGACAATGACCTCCTTTTTTCTGGATGAAAAGACACAGACATATATGAGGCCTGTACAGCACTGTTATCCATGTGAATGTGTTACATACAGGCATAGTAGCCCAGGGTACATGCTGTCACACTGGCATGTAGTGTATCATGGCAGTACTACTGTTGACAGTGCTAACCCAGGCAAGAGCAGAGTGCTAAATGTAGTACTGACAACAGGCACACCTGTGGGCATAGCTGAACACCAAGGCCTCCCTATTGTATCCCTGGTGTGTGAGCTGTGTCACAGTATCTACCCCTTACTGGGTAATGATCCGTCATGTGGAATGTAACTGTAGACTACTGTCTGTACAGCACATGTTAGTGTGGGCATCTGACATGTAGTTATGGCATACATATTGTTGCTAGACGTCTGTCTGTCAACACACTCATGCTACTGTATAGCTACTTGTCAAGCTGATGACTGTCATTCCCTGTACACATGTGCAGATGGCAGGTATCCAGCTGGGATATGTACAGGCAACCTAAGCTTATTGACACTGACATGTTTGCCCAGCTGTGTAAGAAGTGGCACATATAGGAGATGTCACCCTGTATGCACCACATTCCACGGGTACCTCCACTACATTACCACAGTCAACTGAACATACTTGGGTACAGGTCTCCATCACAGACATAAACCATGTGTTGTAATGCATGTTGCATACATGTCAACTTGATCACCTCAGTGGCCGTGTGCAGGAGGCACCTGGAGGATTGGCTGATGCATGTAATTTTCACCCTGAGGGTCATGACAATAGTGTATGTTGATAGATTGCCCATTGCCACCTGGCAGGTGGCAGGATACCACTGTACACAAACCCCTACACAACCCATCTCCTGTTGGACAATAGCTAGGTACTCAGCTATGACCAGCTGCAGGGATGCACCCCTGTACTGACACATGTGTACATGTGCATAACTGAGTATAATGGTGTCTGTGTGTTAGCACTCCTGCACTTCGGAATTCCATGAGGGCCTTCTCAACTAATGCAACACCTATTGTCATAGTCAGTTGTGGCTGCTGCTGTATGGGACATCACATGTACCCTGTTAAGCTCCCTCCCATACCAGCTACACTAGCCTTGCAGTACCAGCACAACAGTGTTTTACAAATGAGCTGATAGGCATGGGATAGCCATTGTGTTCTGGCATGTGTGTCTAGTTGTGCATCTCCGTATATCTGTAGGGTACAGCATTCCGAGGCCACATACTCCTATTGCAATATCCATTGCCACACAGTAGTACAGATAGTGTTGCTGCTGCCCATAGGTGAGGCATGGCAATGCAACACCTCACTAGTCATGTTGCATGTGCATGAGATGCATATCCCTGTAGCAGCACTGTTGGGGTATACTATGGGCTGTATCGCAGTCGCGGCCAATGTGTGATGGTGGGTTTGGCAGAGTGTCATCATGGGTTTCAGGGAGTACAATATCCACTGAGGGATGTGGGTGCTGTGTACACTGTCATTACACCAAGGTACACCCGGTATATGCCCCATGTACCACGTTGTGATTACCAATGTCACCATCAAATATACAGGTAACTGTTACCACAATCCAAGCCAGTTATGCATGTGATGTGTGCAGCCTACCTGTAACACACTGGACACATGGTCAAGTTTGATAGCAGCGATAGGCCCTGGTCTCGGATGTGTGTCTGGCTGTTATGTGTCTGTTAATGTGTATATGACAGTATGTCACACTATGTATTGTCCAAATATACCCATTACATCCCCATTCGCATACTGTACATGTCTAGGGATGTTCTGCATGTAATATGTGACCTGGGATACACCTCACCCTAAATGCTGTGTGGTGTGTGCTGTGTAAGCCATACACTTCAGCATCACTACATAGCTAGGTAGGGGTCTAGTCCTAGTGTTTCCAAGCAACACTGTGCATGTATGTGGATGGGTCTACATCAGGTTTCAGGGTATACATGCCTCAGCAGGTCACTTGTCCATGTAGCACAGGCAATAACCAGTTTAGTAACCTGTGACATGTTTTCAACTGTACTCCAGATATGTCACAGCCTCACAGCCATGGTGACACCACAGTGACATACCCCAATGTGGAATATGACTGCAGTCGATCCTTGTGCTGACACATGTACACCTACAACACAAATGGATAACAATATAGAGAACACAACCAGCCAGTGTTACTGACAGCTATGAGGCATCATTGCTAGATGGCTACACTACCTGCCATATATGCATTACACTCTACTCCCTACAACATGTTACACTGCAGTACTGTGGTATACTGTAGTACAGTCACCATGTGCATCAGAACCATATCAGCCTGTCCCTGCATTGATGGTATGGATGACAGGGATGTGGCACAGGTAGCATCATATTCACAGGGCATCCTTGTGCTGACACATGTCCACCTACAACACAAATGGATAACATTATAGAGACCACAACCAACCAGTGGTACTAACAGCTATAAGGTATCATTGCTGGATGGCTACACTACCTGCCGTATATGCATTACATTCTACTCCCTACAACATGTTACACTGCAGTACTGTGGTACACTGTCGTACAGTCACCATGTGCATCAGAACCATATCAGCCTGTCCCTGCATTGATGGTATGGATGACAGGGATGTGGCACAAGTATCATCATATGCACAGGCTGTGATGCTGGTTTGCCAGAGGCCGTGGGTGGGCCATACTTTTAACACCATGTGTGCGGGTGGGGGTGTACTGTGGCGAGTTGGGTGAGGTGATGTGGTGTGTGTAGGTATGGGTTTGCCCTAGGTGTGTTTGCATAGTGTGTGGGTATGTATGCACACAGTTCTTCATTGTGGCTGCCCTACACAGGTGTTTATGGACAGCTGCAGATCATACCTGGCAGGGTGTGCAGTTCCCTGCCTCTGGCCATGGACACATGGACTGTGCCTGCCAGGGGTTCCATAGGCACATCCAGGTACAGGCCTCGATGTGCTACCCTCACTTGCTGATGAAAAATGTCTGCTAGTACCAGGTCCCACCTGGGATTGGCCAGGACCATGTGCACATGTCCTGCTGTGGTGTGGTGTGGACAGCACACCCTCCACACTGCCAGGGCTGCTACTGCCACTACAGGAGCCCATTGGTGTCCTAGCTCATCCACATTGACTGCCAGCTGCTGGTGTTGCCAGCTCACTTCCACGCGGGCGTCACTGCATCCCCATCACATATTGAAGCATGGACACACCAGGGCCAATGAGGGCCATCATCTCACCATGCCATCTATCTGTGAGCTTGGTATAAGCACGGATGACACCTGACAGTTCAAGGAGCTTGTCACTTACAGATGCGAGAGCAGCCCTCTGCAGCCTCAGGCCCTGTCTTGTGTAATGTTCCATACATGCCTGTGCTGGTGTGACAGCCTGAAACATGCGCTTGCTGGTACCAGCTATGTTGGCTATGCCAGGAGCATGATGTCCAGTGGCCCTACCACGAGCACCCTATGTGGTGGCCTGCCAAACATCCGGCTATGCCTCCTGTGACTGGACACAGTAGGCATGATTACCACACTTTCCTGTGCACTGCCACCAAACCCCAGCTGTCCGTCCACTATGGCCACTGGTGATGGGGTATGTGTAGGCACTGAAACTGTGTGTAGGGTTGCGGTGGCTAAAAGAGGGATTTCAAATGTTGGTATAGTGTCTGCCCCTGACAACCCAACCTGTGCCTCACCAGTACTTATCACCATCTTCAGTGAATGTATGGGCACCAACATCAGATTGCATGCAGGAGGGACCCTGACCCACCTTGCCACCTGTAGGGGGAAACAATAGATGCACTTTAAAACCTGTACAGCATTGCCTAACAGTACACACACACACACACACACACACACACACACACACACACACACACACACACACACACACACACACACACACACACGTCCGTAATACCTACCCGTCCATGGCTGGATTGACATTCCCACATATATGTCCACGTGTACCCCATCCTGCATCACACTTGCTAACATACACACATTGATACCACTCCTTAACATATCAGTCCTCTAAATGCCTACACAAGCAGACACACCACATGATATGTTACTACATTACCTGCCTGACCTGTGTGTAGTGGTTTTACATGACCTCACTGCTGTCATTCTGTATGCACCCTCTGTATGTTTGGACATCATGAGCATGGCTCCTATATGTGTGGACTACTATGTTCTATACATAATATCATGCACTGGTGTGGCATGTGTATGTAATGCTCAGTACATGCCAGATATGCTGCTCATGCAGCCTATCATGTGACAACTGTAATATATGGGGACTCTCCCTGGTGTTGACTAGTACTTCCCCAATGCATCTGTAGTGCTGCACATGTGGGTTGTAGGTGACCTCCCTGCTGAATGTGATATTAAGGGTGTACCTGGTGTCTACCTTCCCTCTCGATGCCTGCCCCATGCTACGGACCATATTATACTATCAGTTGTCCTGTAATTACACACATGCCATGTACTCTTGGTGTGTAATGTGGCAGTCCATGTCCATGTACTGCACAGTCCCAAATGGTGGTACAGCTGTACGAACTCCCTACAATCTCACGTGCATACATGGCCACCCACACAAACCCGTACATGCACACACGCATCCTACATGCATGTACCTCCCTCCACTTCACCAGAGCTACCCTGCAGACAAACTAACTAACCACCAGGATGCACACACACACTCACACACACACACACACACACACACACACACACACACACACACACACACACACACACATACAGATGAAATTGCACAATGATAGTACACACAGTCCTCCTATTACCCATCTGTCAACATGCAGAACATGTGGTACAGAACAGCATGCAGTTCAGCTATAGTCAATCCATGCAAGCAACAGTATACATGTGTGTGATGCATGTGCTGTGTCACTAGGTGGTGCCCCTTCCCCTGGATACCACTGCACCCCTCTACACAGTATTGCTGTGCACCTATTCTGCACTCTGCCATGTACTGTTCACCACACCTCACAGGTGTACAACACATTGAGGAATGTGTAGTACTGTGGCAGTTATGTCAGCTTTAATGCTCACAGCCCCTATGTTTTCCAGCAACAAATAGCTGGCATGATATGTGGATAGTTGTCATTGGTGAATGCCTGATGCCTGATTTACAGCTCTCAACATCAGCAGGCCATGTATGCCCAATCCAATACTCTTACACTAACAACCATCAGAGCATATCATGGCAATGGGGGGTGTACACACCATTCCTGACATGATGCACCCATCCATGATCTGCATTGGGACCACATCACTGCATATCTTAACAGTACATGTGCCCGATATGTGACATATGTCCTGTGCTTTTACATGCAGTGTCTATGGAATGTGTTAGGTGTGTGGATGCTGATTGCGATGCATATACTCTGTGTGGGCATATGTGTGCTATGACGGTTTGACACACCTCTTGTTGTTTGTACTACAGCATTCACTACTCCTGGCGGGGGTATACCAGCATGGGTCATCTGCAATTGCCAGTGTATGTTCAGTCTGCCCTACACATGTCCCCCTACTCTGCATGATTGCAAAGTCTACTCATGTGCACATCCCATAGCATTCACACACTGCCATCACTATTGATGTGGGGGTAGGGTTATGTCTGTCACAGGTCGTGATCCTGACTATGTACGTATACTGCCATTTTTAGCATCCTAAGGATCCCTGCTGCAGTGCACTAGTGTGTCATGCTGACACCCCCCTTCAGCCTTTTTGAAGATGCATGACAAGTATGCCCTACACATGTGTGCCAATTTGCATTGTCCCATACACTGAACACCACATGTTATAGCCTAGTCTCAGCTGCTAATGTGGACTACTGTAATGCCATATGCCATAGTGTATCAGTGCAGCAGTTGCCATTGTCTACAGGTATATACACTGATGTTGCACTGTATATGGGTGTTGTTCCAAACATGTCCCTACTGTAGGGCATGTCTCACACCATTATGTTACTCCCTGTGGACACATTCTGCAATGGCAGGATGTTAGTTATCATGCAGGTGTCTGACATACCCTTCCAATTACCCCACCATGGTCACCCTTGTGATGCCATGCATTTCACAGCAACAATATGTGCACATGTACAGCATGCATTCTGGGTCGATGTGTTAAATGTGTGCATGGAATATACCATTGCCATTACATGCCTGGTGTGTTGGCAAGCATCTACATAAACCATACTCACTAGCTACAGGATGCTACCTTGGTGATATCCCAGAAGGACCTACATAAAAGGGTGAGAGATACAATGTCAGTGGTCACACATGTGGCAGTGCTACAGGGTGGGTGCAG
The DNA here is from genome assembly GCF_019279795.1 of Protopterus annectens. Taxonomy (NCBI): domain Eukaryota; kingdom Metazoa; phylum Chordata; order Ceratodontiformes; family Protopteridae; genus Protopterus; species Protopterus annectens. Next base: position 1,656,966,166 of record NC_056743.1, read on the forward strand.
TAATACAATACATCAATGGCACATTGCCACAATACTACCACATCTGGACATATGTTTATCACTACTATGCAACAACACAATGTATCTATGACATGTCAGATATGCATGATCTACCTGTACTGATGCAGACGTATATGCAACAGTGGTCTACTGATGTGCCCTGTGTCCTTACCTGCATGCTCCTCAGCTGATGTGTGGGTGACACCCACCTCCATAAAGGTGTCCAGTGGTTGGTGGATTGTTGGATGGGCAGGTGCCATGAGGCCCGGGCAGGAGCTCCTCCATATGTGTTTGGGGATGGATGGCATGCTCCCCTATGGTGAGGTGATCCCCCTGGACTGCAGCAGCATGCCAATGGGCATTGCAAAGCAGGTCAGTACAATTATGCCAGACCTGCTCATAACTGTGGTTGTGCAGTCCGACATCATAGACCCTGTGGACTAGGTTGTTCCACAGGCTGGTCTGCTCCTGCTGGTCATGGGCAACCCTGCCAAACAGCACTGGGTAGTGCTGGATTAGGTGTGTGATGACCACACCATTCTCAGCTGCCAAATAGGTAGGCAAGCGTGTATGTGACATCTTGGCTGAAAAACATGAAGATGGAAACAGGTCTGAGCAACTCATATGGCAAGGTTACCACAGTTCGTAATACACATCTCTGTCACCCTCCCCCCACCATATCAGCTTCAACAAACTGTACACACAACTCATTAGGTATAGCTACAGCTTACCTACCAGTGGGACAGATATTGTATTGTACCACACTGTCTGCTATGTGATTGTAGCCATGTTCCCTGTGTAGAAACTATCGTTGCTGGCCTGTTACAGACTATTCACCAGTGGCTAGGACCACTATAGCCAGAACCCACTTAATCTCAACTCTACTCTATGCTTCCCCTATATATACTAACCTTTCAAAAAATAACCTGAACAAACTGGCAACATCCTATAATAATATTGCTAGATTTGCAACAGGCTCTCCCTTCAGAACTCATCACTGTCTAATCCTAAAACAGCTAGTCTGGCTAGAATTTCTTAACCATATTCAATTTCTCCAGCTTGCCATTGTCTATAAGACCCTGCATCAACCCAACAACACTCCAATACTCTCTACCATCATTACACCTTACAAAAACCACAAGAACTTACGCTCCTCAAACAAACTGCTGATCAACACTTCTAGATCCAATAATGCATCAGGTGACTCCCTGTACTCTAACTCTGTAGGAAAACTATGGAACTTACTACCTACTGAACTTACAACTCAAATTTCTCTTTCACTCTTTAAGAAGAAACTAAAGCTATTTCTTAAGACACACTGGCTATGCACCTGTACTAACCCTGACTAACTTCCTTCCTTTTAAACTAATAATTACTTTGAAACTCATAATACTACCCTAGAGCAACAAAATACCATAACATTGCTAATAAAATTTATGTATATACTGCATATTGACGATCTCTTGTACATCACCCATTGATGCTTACTGCTAATGTTATCCTCACTGACTATTGCATTTGAATACAAAAAAAATTATGCTTTTTTACAATTGTATCTTCTAATTTGATCTGTTATGAGTTTTTGTATTTTTTTAATTGGATCTATTATGACTTTTATATCTCTTTTTATGTCTTTCTTGGAGCTTTTCTCCCCGGGCCTCTACTGAAAATGGACATGTATCCAGCTAGACTAGCCCGGTTAACAAATGTAAAATAAAATAAAAAAATAAATAAATAAAATAAAATAAAATATTCATCTGCATGCCATTGTCAGGGCCACTATGGTTCCATATATGCCTGTGGTATGGCTGCTTTTTGATTGCTGCACATCTGACATTCTGTGTTATTGGGGATATATATGCATGCTGTTGGACATGTTTTGGGATTGTGTAGACTATTACTACCAACATATGTTCTATAACAGTGATACAATAACATGTATATATACTATTGGCCTGCACCTCTACAAACCCATCTGCCCATGTTATCTGGCCACATCACATGTGTGTCCCACCCTGGGGCCTCCTCATGTACTGGTCCAGCAATACCATCAGGTGGAAGCAACCCAGGGGATGTTGTACCCCCCCACCCGGGGGCACACACACAAATGTTCCTGTCCCCTGAGGTCAGGTCCAGGGTAAGTTCCGTACTGGGCTCCACAGACCCATGTGGGATGTGCTACATCACTCTGAGGCACCTAGTACACATTCACAGGGCAGACATGCTCCTCCTGCTCTGCCTCCAGGCCAGGCACCTTCAGGACATGGACTTCTGTTCTGAGTAGCAGTGGGTGAGAGAATTGTTCCCATTGTGTCCATATTAGGACCCATGGGGCATCCACATCACAGACCACACACACACCATCCAGGGTGTTTACCCATCACATGTGTCACATACCAGCCCTGTAGACTGTCCTCTATATCTACCAACCCTGACCATCTTCACAGCTATACCTGCCATACTTCCCCATATTCCCATTGCAAACTTTACAGATGAGGGCAATATGGTCCCAACAAGGGATTAACATGTAACATACCCATCTATGTTGCACATACTACCAGCTGTAGATATCTGTGTGTATTGCTATGAGTGCTGTTGCCTCGCACATAGCATGCATCACTGTGGTAGTAATATAGCGGACATGTATTTACATACATATATGTTTGTGTGTGTGTTTGTATATATGTAGACTTGTGCATATAGGTATATATATATGTGTGTGTAGATATATGTGATGTTGTATATATGTGCTTATATATATGTCTACACATGGGTATCTGTATATTTGTGGACATACATGCTGATATATATATATATATATATATATATATATATATATATATATATATATATATATATATATATATATATCTTTATATATTATATAAGTGTACATATGTACACATATGCATACCTATATGTGGGGTACACTCTGACATCAGGTCCATAATCTGACAACACCTTCCTGCACAGCTGCACTGTTCTGCCTTGCTACAACACAGACAGGTGCCACATATTGACATGGCCTGACATTAGGGGGGGTATATGTAGGACCAGATTGCAGGTAACCCTATTACACACCTATGGCATTCCTGCATGCTACATTACAGATTAACCTGAGTATCCTGCAAGGGGTTGGCTGTGGGTCCCATGTGTCCATCATAATGGCATTACTTCCACCACCAGCTATTGGCCACGTAATATATATACGTCCCATTACACAACACACACTATGATGGCTTACATCTTGTCAGTCAGTGCTGATCTGCTCAGTTGATGGCTATGGCCCACTACCCACTGGGACAGACACTATTGTACATAGCAGATGTTCAGTTGAACATCATTACAAAAACACCTGATGGCACATATAAATCATTCCACATCATCTATCCCATTATTATGGACCAGGCACTACATTCAATTATATGCATATATACTTCACATACCTGTTGTGTGGGTTTCCCTTCACAAGATTGAATTCCTATAAACTCGAAATTCATAACCCCAAAGCCAGAATCTCGATTTTACAGAAACTCGAAAATGTGAAGGGGAAATAAAAAACATAAAAAACACCTTTCTAATTTTTTTGCAGGGGGGCTTCACCCCCTTTGCACACCCCACTCACCCCCTACTTAAATATTCCTACTCCAAGATCGCACTACATAAGAAATGGGAAATATCCCATTCTGCGCTATATGCATAAGCACAAAATGGTAGATTTCCCAGTCCTCTGCTATAGTGCAGTCATGCAGCTGTTAGATGACAGCTGCAAGGATGCAGGGGGACCTAGCCTCCTGCAAAAAGGTAACTGAACTCTTTTTTTTTGTAATCCTAAACTTCCCATTCACAATTTTGAGTGAATGGAAGTTCGAGATTTTGGTCTTGAGCTTATGCATTTCGAGCCTCTATTCATTCCATCTTGTGAAGGGGAACCGTTGCGGGAATGATGTAATTTCTGCATGTTCGAATAGTTTGTTCTTCCTTTGGCTTTTACTCTCTTTGTCTTTCTCTCTCTCTCTCTCTCTCTCTCTCTCTGTCTCTCTCTCTCTCTCTCTTGTAGGTGATGCACATGATCAGGTGATGGCCTCTGTACCAATCAGTATTGCAGCTTGCTGTGTGGTACTTCCAATTACCACTGTCATGGCAACCACCTACTATAAATCCCTACATCATTTGGGCATGGTCCCTTTACCTTTCTTGTGTGATGGACATCCCTCTGAATGTTGGCATCAGTGTTACAGACAGCAGGTAGCAATATGTCATACAGGAGAACCTGCACACTCAGGCCAGCTACAGATTTGTAGAGGTTTCCAGAACTACAGACAGAGTGTGAGTAGAGTTGTGGTATGCCTTGTATAATACTGGTGTTACAGGGTTTGTGTGTACATAATAGTTTACCATGGAATGCAGTCTGTCTGCATAGCTCTCAGCTGTTGGCCTATCCTCTTGATGGCCAGACGTGTGCCTATTATGTTTTGTCTGTCACCACACAGGTCCTGTGTCAGATATTACACTGCCAGTGTGTGTTGAGTGCTATAAGTACATGGCTATATCCATTTATGTTTCTAACCTCAAATCCCTGACTAAGGGTATGTTGCAGTAAATCCTGTAACACCAGTTACTTGCTTAGTGTACGACAACAGTTTTCCATATATGGGCCTGTGTTCCAGCCTCTGTCCTCCACCTACATGCCAGGCTTTGCACATATGACATGTTGTCAGGGGTTGTTCTGTAGTGGGCTGTGAGTATGTCATGTTGCCATTTCTGCCATCAGTCCACTGCTGTTGTATCCCCCATGCATACGGTGGGGCTGTGGCCATATATGTGTGGGCTTCACCTACACAATACATGTGTGCCCTTATGCACTTCAGAGGCCAGTATATGTAATAGTGGTATATGTCCCTGTATTATTGAGTCTGGGGGGATGCATAATAACTAACCTAGGCTGTTACAACATGTTGCGGTATCAGGGGTAAGCTACCTTAAGGTATCTGGATGTGCATTACCATACAATTCTCCTAAATTTATATTAATTAAATAAATTGGGTTAATGCAGGCCTACTGCTTCCTACCATACAGACTGTTCTGTTTGTCAGTGTGCTTGTGATGGTGTCAATTATGCTTTGTTATGTAACAGTTGCATCCCATTGTGTCAACTGAGATCTTTATCCCCCTAGGGATTGTGTACAGAGTGTAGATAGAGGCTGCTAAACTATACATCTGCATTACTTACTGATGATTGTTTGGTATCCTGTGGCCCAGTCTGTCTCTACTATTTTACTATTTGAAGGCCTCAGCCTGGACAGCAACATTTGTAAACCTTTCCAGACTACTGTATTAGTATAACCATTTCACAGTTGCATTACTCTGTTTATATGGATGTCAGTGTCTAAACAGCTATATGACATGGCATATACAACTGTAATAGTAGACAAATAAAGGTTTCCCATTTATGCAAACCTGTGTGTGGTGTTATATCCTTTGACCTCTCTGGGTATATGTTGCAAGCAATGATTCTCATTTGTATGGGTGGCTCATACAGTGTCCAGTTGTTAAGGTGTTAACTGTAGGCATAGTGGCAGTTCCATATTGTGTGCACCTTATACATATGTATGTTACTATACATATCTCTGTGTGTGTATCTGTAGTTACATATATATATATATATATATATATATATATATATATATATATATATATCTGTATCTGCATATATGTTGCTGTGTATATGTATGCTAGGGATGTTGCTAGCTTCCACATTGTACATTCCCTATGGGAGCCAGACTGTAAGACTGTATTGCATGATATGCTACTGATTACAGCCTGACAGCATACAAGTGGGATGAAGTACTGTTAACATCTTATGCCCATGTCGTGTCAGGTCCTGGTTATGGGATTTGCAACAGTTGGTAGTGTATTGCAGGGTGGATGTGTTTAGCTGCAGCGGGTATACCTATTCGTACAAGACGTATGTTGTTTGGGGGCTCTCAACCCCATTAATGGTGCATGTGGACATACATGTATTTGTTATGTTCCCATTGTTATTTACAGATGTATGTCCTTATATACCTATATCGATATATATATCTGCTTACATATATATAACTTGCTGTATATATTTAGACATATAGATGTAGACATATATATCTATAGATGTATGCATTTGTATGTATATATGTTTATATATATATATATATATATATATATATATATATACAGCTACATATATAGATATGTTGTATCTGTTTAGATATTAATATATACACACACACACACACACACGCACAAACGCACACACACACACACACACACACACACACACACACACACACACACACACACACACACACACACACACACACACACACACACACACACACACACACACACACACACACACACACACATACATCTACATGTTGGAATACATTCCCTTTACTGTTGAATGACTGTGCTAGATTATATGTTTGTGAAAACATCAGTGTTATGTATATTTGACATGGCTTAATAGCAAATCACTTTGGCTATAGTGCGCAGGGTCCTGGGTTTGAGCCTTGTAGAGGCTATTTATTTTGCTGCTGGGCAGCTGTATACAGAGTGATTAAGGCAGCTTTGAGCAATTGTAAGCGGGTTTGCACAGGTTTGCACAGAGGTAAGCACTGCTAACTTCCTGTTACAGTTTCTTATACTCAGTTAGCTTCTGAATTGCTTAACCAGTGTAGGTGTTGCTTACCCTGGTGCAAACAGGCTTAAACCCGCTTACTGCTGCTTAAAAGTGTTTACTTCCACTTACCCCTGCGCTAATTTCTTACCCCGCTTACTGTTGCTTAAATGTGCTTACTCCTGCTTACCCCTGCGCTAATTTCTTTAAAAGAAAAAAAGGGTTGATAGGATAGTGGTTAAAAAGGGGCACAAAGAGGGAAAGATAGTAGGAAAAATAGCTAGGGATGTGTGTGTGCAGGAAGGGTGTTGGGAAGGTCCATAGCTGCCCATTTCTTCTACAGCAACAGCTGTGCATATACACTGAATTTGGAGGTAGATTTGGATCTTCAAACCCCTGGGAGGAGGTGAGGACAACAATAATAAGTTTTGATGCCAATTAGACCAGATTACATGTATCCAGTGGACAGGTGTGCGAAGTGGACAGCTATGCATGGGGCAAGATTTTTTTTTTTTTTGGGAACAGATTGCCTTTTTTTTTTTCAGGTGAGAGTGGGATGTTGGGGATGGATAGTAGGTATATTTGGGGAGGGAGGTGGGGTAGGTTAACAGACAAGGCAAACAAGATGCATACAGAGGCGGTATATGAAACATGTGGGGGGTAAACACCTTGATGGGGAGGGGTGTTGGGAAATCAGAAGCCCATGATCCCCCTAGTGGAAGCAGTGTGACTGAGGTCTCCACCCATGGGCAGTCATCACTGCACCTTCACATCTCCAAAGGTGGCTGTGCTGGAGGCTGAGTTGCACAGCCAGACTGACCCTCTGATCATGACACGTGGCCCTCGAGCTGGCCTAGCAGATCACCAAATTGCTGGTTGAGCTCACTACACACCATGAACCAGACCTGGCGATGGGTGACAGGCTCCTGTCTGCACCCACTACTGGGGGGGCAAGTCCCATCCTATGTGGCGGTTCCACCCAAAGGCGGTGCAGGACCAGCAGACAGGGAGGTCCCGGGTTGGGCCCCAGACATGCTGTTGCCTTGTGCCATGGCCAGCTGAGGTGAGACAGGTGGGTCTGCTGGGACCGGCCTTCCCAAATGTGCTATAGTGTTTAGATTTTATCATCATATGTAGGTTAGTAATAGTCAGTACATTCCAGGGTTAGGTATAACAGCATGCATCAATATTCCCATTAACTCAAACACCAGATACGGAACAGTTGCATAGCAAACAGAACACATGCATATATGGGACCACAGTGGTAAAATAAGAAGAGCATGCATGTACATTGATGGCACCATGCCACCAGTGTTGGAATAATTCAATATAGCACATGCATGAGAACAATTAAAATATTTAACAAATAATTGGACATTATCAGAACATTGGTGTCATTACATACTGTTTGGGGTGGGTGTGTTATTTATTGTTGGAGATATGGTGGAGGGAGAGAAAGATGTCAATTAACAACTAGTATATTCCTGTAGTCCACATTACTTTCCTAGTCAGTGCTGTTATCTGTGCCTTATAAGTCTTACTACACTACCCTATAGCCTTAGTTTGGACAGTGATATGGCTGTCATCATACCTGAACTGATTTTACCTACAGTATACACCTCTTACCTGGTATACCTGTGGAGAGAATGTTTGTTAACACTAACTAACTGTTTCTACACATACTTCCAGATTCTGGGTTGATGTTGTGCACATAATTATTCAACTCTTTCTGCACAGACTCTGGCCATGTGTTGACCACATGCAGGTGTACTGGGACATATCTATACTATTGTCCTCTTCAACTTTTAGTGACTTGACACACACATATACATGCTTTCTTACACAGTTATATTATGTAGCACAGTGTGGGTAACAGTGATCAGTGATACTTTATTATTCAGAGAAACTCCAACACTCACAATTCCCTACAATACCAGAGTAAACAGTACCAGTACAGGGTATAATGTTTTTTTTATTTCTCAGCACAGTGTTTGTATCTGAAGTTCCTGTGGGAGCAATGTTTGTTAGCACTACCTGAATGTTGCCAAAGTTGCAGATTACACATCTCACACTGTTACTGTACACACTCTAGTCACAGCTTGACAACGTGTGGGTGTAGATAGGACATACTTGGCTTATTATTCTCCTAACAGTTTTGGGAGTTGCTACAGTGACAGGTTTGTTCTCATAGATGTTTGACAATCACTTGTATTCCCTGCTTGCTAGCTAAACATCTGGGATCATCCCACAGACCTACCAAGGGGACAGGGGGACAGGCAGCAGATATGGGCCCATATACTGGACATTCTGGTCTTATATGTACAGTTGTGGGGTATGATTCTGTATGCAGCCTACTTCCACTCCCAAGATTCAGACCATGGCTGTGTCTGCTACAACTTAAACACACTGTCCATCAGAGTTGTGTGTGCTATATAGATATTGTTGTATATCTCCTCTCTGTTTTCTGTCTTATAATTCTCCTGTGCTTTTGCATTCTGACCTTGTATTACAACACTCTTATACAGATTTCCTAGACAGTTATATTTTGTAGGACAGTGTGGGCAACAGTGATGAGTAATACCTCATTATTCAGAGCAACTGCATCAGTCACAATGCCATACAATCTCCAAAATACCAAGCAACTAATACCAAGAAGAATAAACCGCTGTTCCACTGGAAAAAACTTCTCCTTTATTGTCAAACTTTACAAATGAGCGCTTTCGTGTGCTCAAGGCAGACTTCATCAGATAAAAGAGTCACTGGTGCACAATATATTTATATAAAAAAATATTATTTTATATAGACCTTATATTCAAGATATATAATTACACTGATATGAAGTTGAATAAAAAGCATTTTAAATTATTCTCCAAGGGATTCAAATTTTTCAATTCTAAAAAAGGAGATTTAGCAAATATTTTGATAGATTTCAAATTGTATCTCAGGAAATTAAACTTGAAATTAATCCATAATAAAAATAATAAAAACAATAATAATAAAAAAGATTTTAGGATGACACCAAGTGGCAATCAGAATAATAATAATAAAAAAATGGTAAGAAGTAGCACTTTTAATCCCCCACTTCATCCAGTCATCAGTACTTTTGAAAGTATAGTCACCAATGAAATTTATGAAAAGTACGGTAATAGTAGGGGGGGTTCGATACAACATAATTTGAACAGGGAAGAAGAAATGTTACTGGAGAGTTTAAGGAGGTTAGTCAATATTAGATTCATGGAGCCTGATAAGGGTGGGGGACTGGTTTTGTTTAATTGTGAGGATTATAACAATGCCTTAACGAAAATATTAACAGAGGACAGTACCTATACAACAGTGTCCTATAATGAGATCCAAATAGCGTACAGTAGGATAGACTCCCTTTTGGAAGAATATTTGATTGAAAATCGTATAGATCAGCCAACATATTATTTTTTGAGACAAATCCATCCAATTATTCCTAGGTTTTTTGGTATACCAAAAATTCATAAAACAATAATAAGGCCTCCTTTTAGACCCATTGTTTCAGCTAGGAAATCCAAAACGCATTCTTTAGCTGTTTTCATAGATCAAAGCATCAAAAACATTGGGGTTAATCAGAACTATTTGGTAAAAGATTCATGGGATTTTTTAGGAAAGATCCATGATAATCTTTGGTCTGAAACCAGTCTTTTTGTCACAATTGATGTAAAGGACCTGTTTTCCTGCATCCCTAGAAATGAGGGCTTCGAATATTTTGAGGAGACTGTTAATAAATACTCTGATTTGCCCATAGAGAAAAAATTATTGACCCTTGAACTAATGGAGGTAGTTCTAGATAACAACTACATAGTGTTCGAGGGCGAATACTATAAGCAGGTGAGTGGGGTCGCTATGGGGGCAGCTTGTGCCCCCATTTATGCCAACCGGGTTTTACTGGAATGGGAAAACAGACATATATTTCAGAGCCAATTTGCAGGTCACATCAAAACATACCTTAGGTTTTTGGATGACATCTTTGTCATTTGGGAAGGGACGTTGGAACAATTAGAAGAGTTTATAGGATATATTAATAGTTCCACGACTTTCCTGTCTTTTACACATCAAATACATAGGAGTAGTATCAGTTATTTGGATATCACAATTTCGAAAACAGCTAAGGGTTTCAAATCACAGATTTTTAGGAAACAAACTTGGTGTAATAGCTACCTTCATTTTGACAGCCAGCATCCTTATTACCAAAAAAGAAGCATAGTTAAAGGACAGGCAGTCAGAGTAGCTAGAATGACCTCAGAATTTGATGATTTATTACAAGAATTCATTTTTCTGGGTGAAAAATTAATCGATAGGGGTTATCCAAAGGAAATGGTAGGAGATATTTTGGGTGAGGTATAGCAGGGATGGGGTATTAGATATAAACCGTTACTAGGCCAGCAATTGATAACCAATGATAAAATATCTGATGCACATACAGATTTTCTAGGGACATGTATCATTGAATACAATAACTTTTCGGATCATTTTAAACAAATACTGCAAAACAATTGGTCAATTTTAAAAACCAATAGTGACATAATTGAGGTTGTAGGGAACAAACCCAGATTTACACACAAGGTTGGTGTGAACTTTAAGGAATTCCTGGGGAGAGGGGTTAGTTTTAGGAGATATGAAACGGGGACCAATCCATGTGGTAGGTGCAAACAGTGTTCTTACATCAACCAGGCAAGGCAAAATACCTTTGACAATGGTTTGGGTAGTAGAATTAAGTTTTGTAGAGGTAATTGCCAGACCAGGATGTTGGTGTATCTGGCTACTTGTAAACATTGTTCCTCATACTACGTGGGCAAAACTGAAAGAGCACTAAGGGACAGAATTTACGAACACAGGAATGACATCAGAACCAAGAAGGAAACTAGTGCTCTTTACAAACATACTACTACCTGTAACTCTACCCCAGAATTTAGATTCAGTATCCTAGACTTGGTAGGTGTGGATCATAGGGGAGGGGACAACAAGAACCTCTTACTGCAAAAAGAAATAAGATGGCAGTTGAGAATCAGGTCTAATATTAGACCCGGTCTCAACTAATACATCAATATTAAGGCCATCTTGAAAGGCAAGGCGAGTAGTGTTTAGTGTTTAAAATCTCTTTAAACCAGTCCTACCTTAGTATTTGAATACATATAAACTCCACTAGATTTAGTATTCCTTGTAGTCTCTATTTCTTTCTTTCTGTAAACTATAATGAAAGCTTGACAAAAATGGACATGGTATTCATATATTACAGCAGTGCAAGGAAAACGATACAAATTTTTAAATCAAATGGAATAGAATATTAATACTACAACAGCATTACATTTTTTTATTGTTTTTTGTGTACATAGTTATATAACAATTTATTTAGTTTAATATATATTTATGCATTTTAGAAAAAGTTAACTTATGTTAGAAATTTCTTAGGCATTTTATAGGCACTTGAATGACTCAAATTGTTGGAGTGGATTTCAGGCTGAAAACTCAGAATATAATATGCCTTTAAGATAATTAATTGTATGAACTCAATTGAATTATTAATTGTATTATTTTATATAAATATATTGTGCACCAGTGACTCTTATCTGATGAAGTCTGCCTTGAGCAGACGAAAGCGCTCATTTGTAAAGTTTGACAATAAAGGAGAGTTTTTTTCCAGTGGAACAGCAGTTTATTCACAATGCCATACAATACCAATGTAAACAGTACCAGTACAGGGTATCATTCTTGTATTTCTGGGCACAGTATTGGTATCTGACAGACCTGTATGAGAAATGTTTGTTAGCACTACCTGAATGTTGCCACACACAGTACCAGATTCCACATTACTGTTATGTATATACATCTCACTCTGTTACTCTACACATTCTGGCCACAGCTTGACAAGATGGGGGTGTAAATGGGACATATATGGCTTTTTAGTCTCATAAGGTTTTGGGGAGTTGCTAGTGTGCCATCTTTGTTCTCATAGATGTCTGTCAATCAGATGTATTTCCTGTTTGCTGCCTATACGTCTGGGATCATCCCACTGATTTCCCAGGGGGTCAGGTTGAAAGGCAACAGATATGGGCCACTTTACTGGACATTCTGGACATATCTGCACTGTTGTGGGGTATGTTTCTGTATGTAGACTACTATCACTGGCAGGATTCGAAACATGGCTGTGTGTGCTAAAAATTGTGTACATCTCAGTTGCATGTGCTATTCAGGTTTTGTTGTCTGCCTTTTCCCTGTTTTATGTGTATGTGTCTCTCAGTTGTACTAAATGGCCTCTGGGGATTGCACCAGTCATATACAGGCATTCCTACACATTATATTTATGGTGCACAGTGTGGGTAACAGTGCTTATTACAACAGTACTATTACATGAATGCAAATCTACATTACCATGTGATACCAGAGTATACACATGCAGTCCAGCAGTTATACCTTTATTGCCAGGCTATTATGCTTTTATTTCATACTATAAGCATCTCTTCCTGCCATATTCTCTGGTGTATGCAGTACTTGCCTTAAACAATACAGGTTTTATACAGGCAATTAATTTACTAATATTTTTAGATTTATTTCCTGTGATAGTACATGCAAGAGTATTACTGACCTGCCTAGCATCACAACTTCTCCAGGTGATTGCCATGGGCCTCCTGGCTTGTGGCCCACTCGATTGCAGCTGTGGAGGACATAAGAGAAATATTTATCCATACCTATCCATGATATACATGAGCTGGCAATTATTACACACATAGTGGGGTGATACTTACACACAGCTGTGACATCCCCTGCTGTTCTAGCTTCTTGGATCCACAGCTTCAAGAGGTCCCCCTTATGCCACTTCAGGTCAGCATAGTGATGCCTGACCTGCTCACCAGTTCAGAGTATGCCAGCGGCACTGGTGAGGTCACGGGTGAGATGGTCCCAGGCATCTGCCTTATATTGGAAGCCCTGGTACTGGCCCTGCAGCAGTCTCTGTTCATGGTCTTTGATAAGGAGTCCTGCCATGACTCTGGACTCCTGGATGCACCAGCACTGCGCCTGAAAGTGCAAACTCTCTCCCCTTCCTGACATGGTGCCTGCAAGGGAAGCTGCAACCAGTTATGAGATGTATTCCTACCTCTTGGGTTTAAGTAGGGCTGATTTCCCACACTTTTTCATGATTGGTCAGTTTTGAAAAGGCTAAGCTATGGGCAAACCTGCTTAGCTAAGGTTGGCATTGTTTAAAGTGATGTAACACTGGGCACATTGAGTTAGCTGGCCTACACATTGTTTACACCTCCTAAGCTGGCATCTGCAATGCTTAGCATTGCTTACATTTGACTTTGCATTATATTTCCTTTTTGGCATTGATTTATTATTCATTACATCTTATATGTATGCCTGATATCCATGATTCATGTGTACGTACACTGTATGGGGTCCTTGTGTTTTATTGGGGACTTCCAACTCTCTAATACAATTACACTTGACTCTTGGGCTTACTGCTGTACTCCACTTCACATACTTATGTTATGTAGTGGTTTATGGAACATATGTCTGTATACTGCTTCCTTTCACAGGTTCATTTTGATTTTACTATAGTGAAGACTTGCTTGCTGATACCTCATTTTTCTGTCCTGCTGTGATGGCTTGGTGGTTATCTATTGTAACTATAGAGTCCAGGGTTCAAGACCTGCAAGGCTGTTTATTTTGCTGCTGTCAGACCAAGGGCCATTGGATACAGAGTGATTAAGGCACTTTTGATCAGTTGTAAGCAGGTTTGCACAAGGGTAAGCACTGCTAACCTCCGGATAAATATGTTTGCAGAGTGTTAGCTTCTAAATTGCTTAGCCTGTGTGTGCATTGCTTACCCACACACAAACAGCCTTAAACCTGCTTTCTGGTGTTTACATATGCTTACTACCGCATATTGGTGCTTAAACTTGCTTACTAGTGCTTTACTCATTATAACACTAACACCTCATATGTGCATTTACTTCAGTTCTCCAGTTCACAAATATATGTTATTTAGCATGTTATGCAACAAAAATATTGGTCATAACATGCTTTGCCATGGAAAATGGAATGTCCTGCAGTGGGACTCGAACCGGGAATGCCTGCTTCTAAGGCAAATGCTCTGCCCACTACACTATTGCTATACTACTTCATTTGCATATATCTTCCTTGTTATCCTCTTCAGCCACTTAAGCTGCATTAACCGTATGTAAGCAATGGGCAAACCCACACACCTACAGTTAGCTTTAATCAGATTAAAAAAAAAAAATAGGTTTGTTCATTTTATTTGTATTTACTTGCTGTTGTACACAAGGAGGAATGTTGTTGGGGATATGCGGACACCTATGAGCGGTCTCGCTCATTTTGTAGGCCTTTTTGCTGTTCTTCATTGCGGGGGCATGTATATTCTGAGAGGTCTGCTCTCAGACATGCCTTCTGCACTCTTACACCCTCCATGTAAGATTAGGAGATCAGGCAGTGTGCCTCATTAATATGCATGGCGCGCTGCTGTCCTGCTCCTAAACGGCCGCTTACATGCAGGACTAAGCTATTGCTGCAAGGAAGATTAGTAAATCTGGGGAATAGTTAAACAGTATAGCATCAGAATATACATAATTATACATTTGCTTTAGTTAAAAAAATAGTGAAGAGGCATGGACAATTTACTTCTTCTTGTGGTGTGGAGACTTGTACACACTTGTGTAGGCTATGTAGTAGCTCATTGAAGGCTATTATGCCGAGGTGCTAAGCTGAATTAAATTTTTCTTTGGAACTGGCGTTGTTTAGTGGCTTCTGCCTTATTTTCTTTGGTGTTGTTTTTGATATGTAGTAGCATCTGTTGCCAAACATTTCCAAGTTATCAAAGAAAAAACAAATTGTTTTCAAGTAAAATTTTGAATTAATTCAAGGTTAAATATTTAAAATAGTTCACAAAACTGACTTAAGAAAACACATCAGAATCATTCACAGAAGGAAAGCTTGAAAAATGAAACCAATCTGGGACTTATTTAGTTTCTAATCTGAAGAAAGAAACACTTGTAACATTGTATAAAAATATTGAATAAACAAACACACAAAGTTTAAAATTCAAAATCTAGTAAACGTTTAATGGAGATATAGCTTAACAGTGTAGCAGAAGAATAGACCTATTCAACAATTTACTTTAGGACAATAAAGAACAGTTAAGATAATTAATAGCATTCAGAGGAATTTTAAACTGGCAATAAAAGTAATATGCTTGCTAAGTAAGTGTCAGTATGCACATGGAATAGATACGATTTTGGGTGCAGCTTGATTGTTGGTAATTGCTATACCTGATGCTATATAAAAGTCTGGCAAGGAAGTATGTATATATATATATATATATATATATATATATATATATATATATATATATATACACACACACACACACACACATATATATATATATATATATATATATATATATATGGGTCTACATAAGTTGATCAAACTGTTACAAGTTCGAACCACATATGGCTGAGACCATATGTTCGAACTTACTGAAGTAAAACCATAACAAAACAAAAAAAATAGCATTAAACATCTATAGCAGGGGGGCTATGCCCACCTGTACCCCCTACACCCCCTTACTTAAATATATGAACTCTGAGATCGCACTACATTGCGGAAATGGGAGATCTTCCCTTTCCACTGTGTACGGAGATCTCCATTCAGTCAGATCAGACTTTTATAAGTTTGAACATATGGTCTCGGCCATATGTGGTTCGAACTTGTAAATGTTTGATTGACTGAAGGGGGGTATATAGACAGAGAGAGAGAGAGAGAGAAGAGAATCAAATAACGTCTCAGAGTATCAGCTAGCTAAGTGATGAAACTTAGGTGGAACATAATAAGGAAGAGCATATTTTAACAAACTGGAGGCTGAAAAATTATGTAGAAGTAAGAAAGGAAAATAAATTTATTTCACACAAATGCATCCTAGCCATAAATGCCTGAATTTGGATTGAGCTAAACAAGAGAGCAAGTTACTTTCATCTACTGTATATCTAGCCTCATCCCATCTGGTTGCTTGCCAGCATATTAAACAAATGGGAAATATTACATTTTATTTCACATAAGTACATTAACCCCTAATGCCAGACTTGATCATCAAAAAAGACAGACAGAGGATAAATATTTCTAGTTTATTTTAATAACTTTGTGTAACAATTTTTAAAGTTATGAGTGGAGCTTTTTTCAGCCGGACTTCGCTGAAAATGGACATGTATCCAGTTGGACTATCCCGGTCAAAAATTTAAAATAAAAATAAATAAAAATAAAAATGATTTCACATGTGCACACTAGTCCTTAATGCCAGACTTACCTCTCAACCTCTTAGTGCAAGAAATCTGGACAAAGCCATAAACAATAGGGGGACAAAAGCCCCAAAATAGGGATAATTTTAAATATTGCTGTTATAAATTAGAAAGTTGATAGAATAACATGTTGTGCATTAGTATGAATTTTCTAAAGGGTATGAAGTCTGAAACTCAAATGTCTGTCATTGTCTGACTGCAAACCTCAATTATTTCCAAGAAAACCAAAAACTTTATGCAGAACAGGTCAAAAATATGATGCAGAAATCTGGACATTCTGTGAAAATCTGTAGAGTTGAGAGATATGATGCCAGGATTTATATTGAGCTTTTCAAGAAGACAAGTTACTTTCATGCAAACCCTTCCTGACCCCACCACCACCAATTTAGTTGCATTTAAGTATATTAGCAAAAGTTTGAGAGTAAATGTTCCAGATTATTTCACACAAATGAAGACTAGCCCTTGACTCTTTATAGCCTAGTGACACCTCCAGGTGTTTCTGCAATTATATTCTACAGGCACCTGTAGGAGTCAAATATTGCTTGTGTCCACATTAATAATTCCAAAAACATGTTACATACAATGTATTAGAAGATTTCATCTTAAAGCTTACACAATGGCAAAAACAAGTGTACTGATCCTTAACCCATATCTACTACAGATTAAAAGGTATTGAACATTACTGGTATATTATTTGCACTGTAATAATTTTCATATTTCTTGAACTTTCTCAACAATCATGTGACACTGTCATAACTTCTCAGCCTCATATGAAAGCTGACAGTTGTATGAAGAAAATGTTGCTGGCAGTGTGTGCTGTTTGAATGGTTACTGCAATATCACAATCTGTTTATACAATATTACAACATTAATTTTTTTATTATGCGTTATAAAATCCAGTTTAAGACTTAGAACTGAATGAATGCAACCATTGTAAAGACTTTCTTGTGCTGAATAACTTGTCATTTACACTTTTCTAGTAACACATATGGTTCTAGAGATATGAACATTTCTTTGAACTATGAGGTGAATAATTTTATATTTTTAAATGCTCAGGCCATGCCCATTGGAAGTTAGAATACAAATAACAATAGATGAGTTAAGGTTGGACTTTAAGCTGAGCAAGTTAAGATGACAAGATGCTTTCATGCACAGCATGGCTACCCTCAAAGAAATGAGTAAATATCTCAGTTTATTTCACACAAATGCATATTAGGCATCCCTTAATGTCAGATGTTAAACAGTGCAAATGGAAAGGGTGTTGTTTTCAACCACAGCAAAGCAACCCCCACTCCCAAATAATCTGATTGTTTGACAGCATATTTTAAAAGGACATACAAAAAAAATGTACTTACCTTCAAGCCATAGTCCACTAATGCCCTATCTTTGGCTGTCTGAGTTTTGAGTCAAAGAAACAAATAAACAATATAATACCCTGTCACTGACTGACCAACCCTGACACTCCTTTTGCCTCTTATTTTAATATACATAGTTGTGTCTCTGAGGTATGATCCCAAGCTTTCACCTACTGAAACTAATAGTTACTTGAATCATATCCTCCAATGTAGGTAAACTGACTGCAAAAAATGCTGTCATTTTTATTAAGCTTTCTGAGTTTTAATAACCTGCCAAAACTCAAAAATCTTAATAAAACTGCTTAAGAATTGGAATGTGCCACAAAGGCTGTATAGAGTACAGAAAGATATGTACATCCTTATTGTCTGCACTTGGGGTAGACTGCTCCCAGTGCTGCTTCACGAGTGCACTTCTGTCTGGCATCATTCAGATCTATGGAAATGAAGACAGTATTTCATCTTCCAGCTCCTAAGATCCCTTTTCTTCAATATTCCTGGTTAGGTTTTTGTTCTCAGATATAGTGTGTTTTTATCTGCTAACATTTTTTGTATGATCTTCAGTGTTTTAATTTTCATTCATGCTGTCCCTTTATATTTATGTCAGACATGCCTGACTTCACAGTTACAGGAAATGCTTGACATTACAGTCTGACTCTGGGGAGTAGATGGGCAATGTCATAACTGCAACTACAGTTATTGTACTTTAATTAGTGTCTCTTGCACTTAAAGTGCCAGGCTGGGAAGTGGAAAGAATGAAGAGGCAATAACCATTTTTCATCTCCGTAGGGATGTGGAGAATTGCACACATTTGTTTAATGCACTGGATGGTATGACCTTTTTGGGGTAGACTTGGAAGACAACAGCTCATGCTTTGGAGAAATGTAAAGCTGCATGAAGGAAATGTCTCTTGTGAAGCAGTGAGAGCTTTCTGTGTTACCAGCCTTTTGCTGGATGGATGGGGGGAGTTAGAACAACAATAACAATTAAAAAAAAAAAAAAACTCAAGCCAACCTTGATGGCATTCTGAAAGATAATCCCTCCTGACTGACCCTTGCCCCTGTAATGGGCAATAAATGGGTTGATTCATCAGGACAGAACTGATGATTGGCATAGAATGGGGATGACGAATGAAAGAACAAAAGAAAGAAAACAAAAATGGAATCTTGCCACTATGATACGCTTTATCCAACTTCATTCACAATACCTTTTTTGCACTGTACTGCATTAATTCTGTTTCTGAGTCTATCTGCTTCCTAAATTTCCAAAAGAGGACTAGTAGATTCTGCTTGAACATACCTTCTTTCTCAATGATCTACCATTTCCTCTTCTTCAACTCCTAACTCTCTATCAGATTACTCGCTTTCTCTTGACATCCCCAATTACCTATCCTTTTTATTTTTACTGTCTTGCTTTTCTCTTCATTTTATATCTTCTACCAATGGGTCCAAGCAATAATGTTTCCATGCCTGCTCCAGTCTTTCTTTATTGAATGCCATCCTTTAACTTATAACCCCTTACATTTCATGTCACTCTTCATAAAATGTTCTCTTTACAAACCTCAGTTTAGCTATTTAAAATGCCTTGTTGAAATGATTTTTATCCATCCCTCCAGTGCCTGTTTCATGATCCTCTATTTTTGTTTTTTAACTTTTGGGTTTTCTCCTCTTGTATTGAGACACAATTCCATTTATTCTTAATTTCTATTTTATGATTTGTGGGAAATATCAAGATAATCAAAGCCATGTCAGGGTGAACATTAGAACTGCTCACCTGTAATGCCATTAAATGTGCTGAGTCAATGAATCTCTTATTAAATTTGTTGAGAACTTAGCATCATTCAACAATGCTGTAATTGTTTCAAAAAATAAGATTAAGATCCACATCATTATGATATAGTACTTAATAAGAGATGATATATTTGTATTATAGTGCATGTCTCAAGGTCTAGTGTGGTACAAAAAGACACGGCAATTAAGTATGGCTAATCAGGATTTCTCTGGATAAGAGACAAATGAACCAGTTTATTATTTAAGAAGGCACAGAAGGCATGAAGTATATTCATTTTTGCTAAATATGTAGAACGACAATTTTAAGTGCATGAAATATGTGCTATGATATTGCGTAATAGCCACGAGTCAATTAGAAATCAAAAGTAAAAAAGAAATATCCTGAAAGAGATTTACTCATAACTGGTTCTTATTCAGCTGTGAATTAAGAAAACAGAAGTTAAAAAGAAGAGTGACGACCTAATATAGCAGATGAATGAGCAGTATAAAATGTATGATAGAGTGAGGCAAAGTAAATAATTTAATAGGATGACTGTCATCCCTAAGATACATTTAAATTAATTACGTAAAACATTGAGATATTTGACTTCCTTCTTCTCTCGTGTGACTTTATTTTCTCTCTGTAAGATCTAACATTATACATTATCATAACACGTCATACTGCTCCTGTACACATACCTCTCAAGTCTACCTCATTACGAGGAACGTACCTCATTTGGGGTCTTAAAAAGTTCATGTTCCTCGAAGTTCCTCAAAGTTCCACATTGAAAGACTGCCACACATTCAGTGTTAGGAATTTTTTTAAAGTGAAATCCATTGTAAATAGAAGTGACTCATATTAATTCATTAAAAGATCTTCTTTATAAGTAAAAACAGATTATTTTAACCATCCAATGACCTACCTAGTTGAAGTTGTTAGTAAGCCATTAGTATGTGTTCCACATTTTGCCCATTTGTTCCACATTATGAGGGCTAGTGTTCCTCATTTTGGACATGGAAGGTTGAGAGCTATGGAATAGTGCTGTACTATGAATGCTTTATTCCTAGATGGTGTTTGACCTGAATTATTTGTGATCACCCAATTACTGTATATAACAAAGCTGTGTTCCTATACTGCACTGTTTATTTCTTATTGAATGTTAAATTGCATTGATATTTACTCACATAGAATTCTTTTATATTGTTTTTGCTTATTGTTTGGAGCTTTTCTCCCCAGGCATCTGCTGAAAATGGGCACCAATCCAGTCACATTTTCCTGGTAAGTAAGGTGTCAAATAAATAAATAAATTGAATAAATAACACCAATTATCACTGTACAACCAGTTGTAATCATCTCTTGGTAGATAATATATTTCTAGAAAAACAAGGAAAAATAAGTAAACCATGAAATAAAAGAGGATTTTTTATATTTGATTATATTATTATTAGTAGTAGTAGTAGTATTAGTAGCACTAGTATTATTAGTATTATTAGTATTATTATTTTAATATTAAGGCTACTTGGAATAAGCCTGTGATAACTAAAATCATGGGTTTTGGTCAGAAATGTAAAGCTATTTTGGATGAAATCAAATGCCTAAGCTCCAAGAAACTACCTTGTGCAGTCAAGACTTTAAACTAATATGATAATGAAGAATGAGCTTATCTCCATTATAAAATGTATTTATGTCAATAATGTACCCATAAAATACAATTATTTTAGTTTGAGCGTACGTTACAGTAATATGAAGATGTGTGTGACACCTAAAGATGAAATAATACAATTAAATATCAGGAACTTCAATCCACTATTTGTGGGGCTATATTAGTTTCGTATGACAAAACTCTATATCTAGGATGGTCTAAAATTAAAGAAATCCCTATGTCAAAAATTGAAATTAAAAAGAAAAGAATTAATATAGAAAATATTTTTTTCAAAACATTCATTTCAAAATCAGAAACACTGGAACAAAATTAGTGGCTAATTACCTGACTAACCAGCTAATCATTCTGATCATCTCTTTCCATTTCTTCCTATCCTCTGCATCTTGCTCTGTCACACCAACCGCCTGCATGTCCTCTCTCACCACGTCCATAAACCTTATCTTAGGCCTTCCTCTATTCCTCTTACCTGGCAGCTCCATCCTTAGCATCTTTTTCCCAATATACCCATCATCCCTCCTCAGCACATGTCCAAACCAACGCAATCTCCTCTCTCTTGCTTTGTCTCCAAACTGTCCAACATGAGCTGACCCTCTAATATACCGATTCCTAATCCTATCCATCCTAGTCACACCGATTGCAAATCTTAACATCTTTAACTCTGCCACATCCAGCTCTGACTCCTGCCTTTTTGTCAATGCCACTGTCTCCAACCCATATAACATAGCTGGTCTCACTACACTCTTGTAGACCTTCCCTTTCACTCTTACGGGTACCGTCTGTCACAAATCACTCCTGACACTCTTCTCCACCCATTCCACCCTGCCTGTACTCTCTTCTTCACCTCTCTTCCACATTCACCATTACTCTGAACTGTTGATCCCAAGTACTTAAACTCGTCCACCTTTACCAACTCTACTCCCTGCATCCTCACCATTCCTCTACCCTCCCTCTCATTTACACACATATATTCTGTCTTAGCCCTGCTGACCCTCATTCCTCTGCTCTCTAGAGCATATCTCCACCTCTCCAGAGTCTCCTCAACCTGATTCCTACTCTCACTACAGATCACAATGTCATCTGCAAACATCATAGTCCACGGGGCCTCCTGTCTGATCTCATCTGTCAACCTGTCCATCACCACTGCAAATAAGAAAGGACTCAGAGCTGATCCTTGATGTAATCCCACCTCCACCTTAAACGGATCTGTCACTCCCACTGCAGTCCTCACCACTGTCACACTACCCTCGTACATATCCTGTACCACTCTTACGTACTTCTCTGCCACTCCCGACTTCCTCATACAATACCACAACTCTTCTCTAGGCACCCTGTCATATGCTTTCTCCAAGTCTACAAAGACAGTGCAACTCCTTCTGACCTTCTCTGTATTTCTCCATCAACACTCTCAGAGCAAACATTGCATCTGTAGTGCTCTTTCCTGGCATGAAACCATACTGCTGATCACTAATCATCACCTCCCTTCTTAACCTTGCTTCCACTACTCTTTCCCATAACTTCAAGCTGTGACTAATCAGTTTTATCCCTCTGTAGTTACTGCAGCTCTGCACATCACCCTTATTCTTAAAGATAGGTACCAAAACACTTTTTCTCCACTCCTCAGGCATCCTCTGACTTTCCAAAATTTCATTAAACAATCTAGTTGGTTGGTTAATAACTAACCAGCTAATGAAGTAGATAAATAAAACTAAAGACTTCTCTGCTGTAGCACCTATTATTAAATATTTGCAAGTTATCTAAAAACTGTTCTCAACCAAAATGCTATCACTTTAAAAATATGCAGGCTTAAATATTTAAAACAATTCAAAAATTGGCTAAAGAAAGGAAAAAAATTAACTCTTCAAATAAGGAAAGGTTGAAAAAAGCTAGGAGCAGTATTCACAGTTCAGGGGTTCAAATTTTCATAGCAGTGATCTGCGAAGAGTGGCTCTAAATGAATATGCTTATCAACATAAAACTGAGCACTGGTAGTTCAGAGGTAGAATTTTTGCCTGCCATGGAGGAGGCATGGGTTTGATTCTCAGTCAATGTAGCATGAAATTTTGGGTGGCACATCTGTTAACACTGTCACCACACAGCAAGAGGTTCGCTGGTTCAATTCTTAGCTGGGTGCCTTCTGTGCAGAGTCTTCATGTCCTCCTTGCAGTCACATGGGTTTCCTCCCACATTCCAAAGACATGCATTTGGGCCTGGAGTGTTTCTCCCCAGGCCTCCACTGAAAATGGGCTCTGTCCTAGTCGGACTTTCCCGATCAACAAATGTTAAGTAAATAATTAATTAAATAAATAAATAAAATCCCAGAAAGTAGATAAATAAATAAATAAATAAATATATAAAATCCCAGACTATCAGCATGCATACAATGATGTGAAAGAGTTTTATAAACACACACCCATCACAAAAGTATAATATGCTTAGCAGATACGTGATAGGGGAACAGTTACTATGCTGTTAAAGGACTTTACACGTATGTGTATGAGTTTGATTCATAAACACAAATCTATAATGAGCTCATCTGCATAATAAGCATGCAAACAGCCCTGAACTTAGGCCAGTAAGCAGCAGTTTTCTTAGAAAATATGGAGATGTGAGGGGAGATCAGTTGGTGATTCTGCATACCTGGGCATTTTTACTCAAGGGTTTGCTTGAGTGAATGTTTCATTTTGGTCCTTGGCATACCTGGACATAGTTCTGAAGGGGTCACTTAGGGAAATGTTTTATTTTGATACTTGTGCAGAACTGGGCATTTCAATGAAGGGGTTGCTTGGGTGAATGTTTCATTTTGGTGCTTATGCATACCTAGGTATACTCCTGAAGGGGCAACTTGAAGAAATAATTAATTGATGTGTCAGTGAAGTGCTTGTGCATATTTGGACAAAAAAGTTTGTGGATTGCAACTCCAATATCAAAGGCAAAGCAGAGTTTTTAACAATGGATGTACGGACTGCAGGGATGTCTGACTACGAATTGCAAAACTGCCTCATTAGCATATTGCACTTTTCAGCATTTCTCAGTTGCATCTCATTTTTTAAGGCCTTTCACATTAGTATCTTGCCTTTGCTACAAGTGTTAGGAATACCTCTGTCGCATTTGCTCAAGTGATTATGAATACCAGCTTAAGACTTGTATATATTTTGATTATAATCAGAAAAGGTAAGAAAAAGAATCAATGGCAAATAAAATTAGGATATATTAGTTTTAGGACTACTGTATAGATAATCACGTCATCGGCTAAATTGTGATTTGGAAGAGTTAGTTACATATTTTGTGGTGATTTAAAGCAGGCTGATATACAAGAATATTAACCAGAGGTTACTTCCCACTTTAAATGAATAAGGGAACAGAGGATAGCTTTGTCTTGTACCTGACTAGTGGAAAACATTCATCCAATGAAAAGATGTCACAAAACACTATTAGAAAATTGAGGGTGTGGTTAGTTAATTTAAAAACTGCAAAGAAAAGGAAAGCTAAGAACAACCCTATCAAAAATGTTCAGTATCTCTACTGTAAAGAAAAAATATAGAATATGTAATTTAATAAAAAGCAATATTCCCAAAAAAGAAACTGATCCCATGTCTTTCTGTTTATTCTGAACAAAACCAGATTGAAAAAAAAGAGAATTCTGTAACAATGCTCATATTATAATTGATAAGGGAAATTGGCTTATAACTCCTGAGGTCGGAAGATAGCAGATTTGGTTAAAGTGATTTGCAGATGAAGAACATTTTACATGAATACTATGGCATGTAGCCCATTAACTACCAAACAAATGTTTCTTGTTTTTAACACTAAAAAAGAGTTTATAACTGACATTTTCTGTATGCTGATGTAACTGAGATTAGATGAACTTTAATGACAGTGGCATCAGTATAATGAAAGCATTATGTGTATTCATAGACTTTAATGGACCCTGCATTGAGCATAGCTAAAGATGCATCTCTTAAAGTCTACAGTCGCAACTAATGCTATCTCTAATGTGACTGTTCTATAGGATAGATTAAATATATTTGGGCTACAGGTTAAAAAAAAATGTAAAGCTATTTTTAAAAATATGGTCTATAAATGTAAGGAGAATGCATTGAGATACCTAACTTATCAGATGCTATGAAGTATGTCTGTGTGCCAGCTAAACACTCTAAGTAATAATTATAGTTTGGGACTAGTTAACATAATCAGAAAGCTCACACTGCTGAATCAGCCAGTATACTTTCAACAAAACTTTGAAACTCTTAACAAGTATAGTTTTAAAACAGGAGAGAAAAAATGATCTATGAAATTTCTGTATAATTTTCAGAAATAATTTCATCAGCTATAGCATCTCAAGCCAAGATGGCAAATAATCCGATGAAATGGAATATAGTGAAACTGAATAAAAAAGACATAAACTTAACAATGGAGGTTGTGTTGCAATGGAGCCAAATACATTCTGTAGAAATGTTGATTAACATGGATGCAGTATATCTTCTGATTAATTACATTCAATATTTTCTGCAATAATGCAAGGAATACAGTCTTTGCAAAGTTCTGCTTGTGATAAGCTTATGGAAACTAGCAATCATGGGCCTTTAACTATGGAATAAGGTTCATACTGAGATATTTGTGAATGAGAAAGAAAGTACAAATAATTCTGGACCTCCAAAACATGTTTCTATTTGTTTTAAGAAAAATTCTTAACTTGCAGAAATAGCAAACTTTTAAGCCTGGCTATATGTTGAGATTCTACTGTTTGTTTAGGTTTTTATGAAGGTTCCTTGTTTAGGAATATAGCTTTAAAAGAAGCCCACTGAATACTGGACATTATTAAACAATCACCCACTTCAATTAACAACACATCAGGTTGATCATCTATAAAAAATGGGCTTTAGATGCCACCCAGAATATTAGGATTTCACCTAAATTGTGAGGGCTTAAAATCCTGTGACTGAGATCAAAAGCAGTTGAATAGACAAATTATAACAGAAAAATCTGGAACCATATACATATTATTACTATAATTTATTTAAAAAAGAAAATTAAAAAATATGTAACTGTGAACAAGACTTATGGTTTTATGAAAAATTGAAATATTCATGTTAGGGCTAAACTGCCTCTGTAGATCTAATAATTTAAAATAGTCCATAAGTTTAAGATAACAGTTTTGATAAGTTAACTATGCATCATAAGCCTAGGGCTACCTTTCCTTAAATTGCATTCCAGTCTTTAGCTGATAAAATGAAGATGCCTTTAAAATTCTGAATTTCTAGAAGATTAGCTCAAAACTTTTCTTGGATCTTAAAAGGAAGATAAACATTAGCCAATTAAATATTGACCATTTTTAGGAGGTCTGCCACCACCCCTCACCCCCACCCCCTCTCAGAATACTGGTTGTTTTGGGGCATGTTTGGTGTTTGTATTTAAAAAGACTATATATCTGGTGAAATTGCCAGATGACATAACTGCCATAATTATGCCTAAAACACCAATGAATGTTATTTCTACTATCAAACACAAATAAACAGATGTACCTTGAATTGTAATTAAAGAAAGTCACTGTATTAGAGTAAATGCACATGTCTCAGTATTGACAAAGAATGGAAAGATCACTTTTACACAGAAACACTTATTCTTTTAGGTGTGAAATCACACTAACATTCTGGAGGGGCTATTCAGAGACACACAACACATTGCGTTAGTAATTGCTAACAGTGTTGCTCCATGTACTATGAATGCTCAGTTCAAAGACATCTATAGCTCTACAGCACTATGAAACATATTTTAATTTGAGCTATAGAGATCTACATACAAATATACTACACCATAAGCACTTATAATGTAAATTACCCATATGATCTTTGCCAGATCATTACTCAGAGATTAAAATAGTGTGGTGGAGTAAATTACATGCAAGACGTATCTTTTTATTTATGAGCAGACCAGTGGGAATAACTGCATGATTTTATAGGTGCCAATCCATTGCTGTCTGTGGATGCAGTGTAACAGTTAGCACCACAACTGGCAATGCATGTGTGGCTGTGCATGTGTGCATGTGTGCGTATGTGTCTGTGTGGCGTGTGTGCATGTATATGTGTGTGTGTGTGTGTGTGTGTGTGTGTGTGTGTGTGTGTGTGTGTGTGTGTGTGTGTGTATATATATATATATATATATATATATATATATATATATATATATATATATATAGTTATGTGCTTGGTGATGCCTGTGCAATAGTGAAGCATGAGTTAGAAGGCGGTACACTAGGACAGTGGCTTCATCTCCACAAGGCTCCATCTCCACTAGGCATCTGATTCTGAGACATGAAAGCAATGGAATTTGTCCCATGGTTTGCAAACACTTGGCCACCGCCTCAACTTTGCCCTTTTCCCCACTGTAGTGTGATCTTAGAGTTGGTATATATAGTTGGGGGGGGGTCTGGAGTGCACAGCCCCGCACTTGGGTGAATTTCATTTAGTCCATTGTGTGATCTGGCTGGTTGGTGGGCCAAGTGTTTGCGAACTGTGGGAAAAAATCAGTGGTTCATTGGAGTGAAATTCGGTGGCTGGTGTTTGCTGAAGATGTATTTGATGAATACGTCTTTCACAGAATTAATGTAGACCCATGTAATGTACATTAATCTTTCACTGCAAGAAATAGTTAGATATTTAATTTCAAACAATACTCAAGAATGATACAAACGTCTTACACCTTTACAACCATTTGAAAATATTGTAGAAAAGGCAGTAGTTCCTCAGCAACTAGACTATTAAAACAGATGGTCTTCTCTCCATTATCAACTTGGGATTTGAAAAAGTCTCTACTCTTACACTATTCTTCTCACCCTTATGGATATGATCTGCCACTCAGTAAATGGTGTTGACCTCACTTCAGACATTTATATTATCCTCTTTAAAACCATTGACCCAATAAATCAGTCACATCTCATTAACTTTATCACTTTAGCCTAAATTCCATCTCATTAAAAGACTCTGTGAATATCTGAATAGCATGCACTTTAAAATAATTCTTTTTCATTCAGAATTCTTCCTCTTCACAGTGTTACCTTGCATTCCATAGGTCTTTGTCCTTGGAATACTGTTTTTAGTTTCCATATCAGTTATAGCAACATAATCATGAATTAATAAATAAATATAATGAGCTACAGACTATTTGCAGAATATATTGTCATTATTAAATGCACCTGTCCTATCATTTGTAAGTCTCATAACTCTACCCTGCCTGATTGATTTCAAGTCTGTGAGCAATATGTGTTCAAGTGAATTTCATTATAACCAATATGATAATGTTTGCAATGCTCAAGCTCCTCAACTCATTTAAATTTAACTGGGACTTCAGTGATGCACCCAGAAACATCTGTATTCATAAACTATCTTGATGTTAGTTTGTCCCCTACTTCTTCTATGATCACATCCACAAAGTGAGTTACATATCTACTGTATAAATGTCATTCAACCTCCCATCTTTGTAGTAAACAAGGTGAAGTGTACTTCAACCCATACTCAAAAATTCCATTCTAATGATTAGCTCTACCTTGGCCATAAAGGCAATGGAACTACAAAGATAATCTCATTTAGCATTCCTTAGATGTTGCACTGGCAAATATTTCATATGCAAAACAGTATTTAGCGTTATGGAATTGGACTTTTTTTCTATGGGCTACTGACACTTGAGCATTTTTTATCCTGCATATGCAAGAAAACTTAGTTTTACATTATATCTTCACATTAGAATTACTAATTAGAACATTCAGTGTACCAGGTTGAGAGAGAAATATTTAATCAATTTGGTTACACTGCACTACTGAGAATGCTGTGAAACAACATTATGGAGTTTTTTGTATTATAGATACCTACTGTCAGTGTTGTCATATTTCAATATTGATTTGATAACTGATGTTAATTTAAGTGCAAGTTAAAGTATATTAGTATGTATATTAA
Source organism: Protopterus annectens (assembly GCF_019279795.1). Classification (NCBI taxonomy): domain Eukaryota; kingdom Metazoa; phylum Chordata; order Ceratodontiformes; family Protopteridae; genus Protopterus; species Protopterus annectens. The sequence goes on from NC_056743.1 coordinate 1,656,995,898, forward strand.
ATGATTTCATCATTGTGATATAATATACTTTCATTTTCTCAGTAGTAGTTTAAAATCTCAAAATTATAGTTATGGTTTAGTTGTAGGAGAATGTATTACTTCTTAATCTATATACTAACTTAATTAGTAAAACATATCTTTTGGGCTAAAAATTATATCCTGCCAGCTGAATTATACATTTGGGAAGGCAGTGATGCATTTTTGTACTGATGGCAAGAAGAGGGTAGTTTGGATTTTTCTAATTAAACTAGCAATTAACCTACTGCAGTATAGATTTCAATATATTTTAAGAACTTACCATCATTAGAATAACTCATAACTATGAGCAAGGTTTTATTAAATGTATTCTAGCCAAAATAATATTCTGGTCAATAACAGTACTTGATAGAATGTTATCGATGAAAGCTTAATTTTAATGTGATTCACACTAGAACTAGCGAATAGCATAACTTTGAAGATAGAAATGTTACTGGAGAAGATTTGATACTAATGTGATTCACTTTAGAACTAGTACACTTTAAGTTCTTACAAACTAGTTGTTTTTTAAATGGATCTGAATATTGTATCCATTAATGTGAACAACTTTAATAATAACTGACAAGTGGTTTTAATAAATACATTAAACTCTATAATGACAAAATACTCTTTTCTCATAAAGCATATATTGGTAAAGCGGATTTATGAAAGATCAGATTATACTGTAATTATTATCATTAAAAAATAAAATAAAAAGAGACAGAGAAAGAAAAAGAGAGAAGTTTAGTTTCAATGAAGAATAGAATAATTGCTTTCCAGATTTAGGAGTGACCTATGCAAAAAAAACAAAACAAACAAAAAAAAAAAACAGATTTTTTTTTCTAGATAATATGAAATGAAGCTTGGTTGTAGGAGGGGATTCAGACTGCATATCTGAGAAGAGTGAGACTAACAAGTCTAGCACTCATAGGAAACCAAGATTATCATCATTAGCCAAATCTTTAAAAAGTGGGCAGAAATATAAAATATAGTAGATGGATTTAATATGAAAGATAAAGATAACTTAATATTTTTTCATTATTCATATGCATTTGGAATACAATTCAGAATAGGCAAGCTCTTTGCATCACAAAACTTTATTTCCCAAATAAATTATTTTAAAATTTTCCCTTGTACATTTACAGATTATCATGATTTAATCATTATTTATTTCTATTAATTTTCAACAAATTAGTTATTTTTAAAGGATGCCTGATTATAAAAGTAAATAATAAGATTTCTTAAAAACTGTTACATAAGGAGAAAGAAAATATTCTAAGCTATAACTTAAAAGTTAACAGTAGCTAGGTAATGATTTGGTTCCTCTAAAATCCAATTTACATGGGATGTGGGCAGGGAATAAAATTAAACTATTGGATGACGAAATCTTTGTTACTCAAAAAATGTAATAACCAAAATCTAAAGCCAGGAGAGGAAGTAGAAACATTTTTGTAAGTAATAAACTTAATAAGGAATATAAAATATGTTGTATCATAAGAAGGAAATAGTTAAAAAAACAACTTAAACTGTGCCAATATGCTATGACTCATAGGAGAATTCATCATGTGATAAAGAAAATGAAAATATCCTCAAGAATTAATCATATTCAAGCAAACAGAAAACCACATAATAACTTACAGGAGTAGATTATAGTTTAAAAGAAATTAAAACTGTTACCATTCTAACCATGGCAAATGGACACAGACTGTAATAAGGACATGATGAAAAAATGTGAACAGTTATAGTTTTTTTTTTAAATATATTCAGGAATTTCAGTATATATGAAATAGTTAACAAAATAAACCAACTGAAAATAACAACCCCCCCCCTCCCCCAGGAACCAGGAATGAATAGACTAATAGCTTAAATGTATAAAGTTTCATCAAATCAACTGAAACAATTTCTCTTTAATGTTTTAATAGAAATTCAAAAGAAAAATGAAATTCCTATACATAATAAAGATAATTAAAATCAGATTACTGGGCTGATTATAGATCAATTTCTGTGTTAGTATTGATTGCAAATTTTCCTCAACCATCACTGATAGATTAAAGATATATTTCTTAAACTTGACTAATTATGATCAGAAAGCTTTATTTTAAAGATATAGACCAAAAATAATACTAAAAAAACAAGATTTGATAGATTTAGAAAATATTAATAATGAAAACTAGCATTTATTATTTTTGGTATTTGAACAGCTTTCAATTCAGCTAAGTAAAAATATCAGTACAGGATTTTGTTTTGCTCTTTCTAATGCATTAATACAAATTACAGATTTATGTTATTATAACAATGTATTTGTAAAAACAGACTCTTTGATCACAAGGCATAGAATTCAAAAAGAAACAAAAGTTGGATGCCCTTTGTCAAATATTTTGCTTGCATTAGCAATTGAACCATTAGCTATATCTCTTGGAAAGAATATAGAACTATTGAGATTAAAGATTAATGATAGATATGAATCACTAATTGTATGTTTTGCAGGCAATGTACTATTAACTTTAACAGAGATGGCAAAAGTGTTTTAATAATTTTAAAAGAACCTTAAATTATTTTGAAAATGTATTGGGATTAGTACTTACTAAATACAAATCAATATACCTACCACTGTGCATTACCAAAGAGCCAATACTTTGATTGAAATCCACAGGACATTGAATATTGAGAGATAATTCTGACAAATTATATTGAACATTCAAAAATATTTTCAGTAAAATTGGTGATAAAATTAAAGACATAATAAAAACTGGAATAAATTAATATTCACATTTGAAGAGAGGCTACAACTTATTAAAATGGTATCTTGCAAAAAGTATCATATTTCAAACTAAAGCACTGACTCAATTTAAAACGCAGCTTAAGATTTTGAACAATTTAACTTTAAAATGTATTTGGCAACCAAATAAACCAAGAATAGCATGCAAGGACCATGTTAGAAAATTGTAAATAGGAGGATTAAAGCTTCCAGATTTATATTCTTATCTACAGTTTCCATTTATCAAAGTTGGATGATATGTACGTCACTTGGTTGGATGATATGTACTTTAAATGAAATGCATTAAGACATATGAAATTACAGTCATATTATAGAATACTGTTACATTTTAAAATGTGTTCTTTTTCCTGTGAAGTCTTAGCTTATCTGCAAGGCAAATATCACATTAAATTTTTACCCAAAACAGTTCAGGTAATGAAGACTTTCTTTGATCAAAGAGACAGAACATAACAAAAATTGAATAACATGGAAATTGTAGTACTATATTGAAACAGAATAAATCAGTCAAGTGGATTAATATATTGGTGATAGTAGACAAATAATACAAGTTAATTTTATGTCTTCATTTCATAGAAAATGAAAATATAGCAGAAGCAATGGGCAGTGCAAATTATTTCTCCATTTTTGATGCAAAAACATTTTGGCAAATTATATTAATGTAATATCAAAGAGTTTACCTGTAATATGCCCATATGTAGATATCAATTCATTGCCATTTGAAATGTCATGTGCTCTCAAAGTCTTTCAAAGAGTTGCTATGAATATAATAGAAGAACTAAATGGTGCAGTGAATCTCAATTTTTACATTTTAGTAGTGGGTATGGTTAAGCAGCATGATGATTGTCTGAACTACTTGAATGGCTGAGAATGAAAGATTTAAAGCATAACAAAAGTGAATGCCAAATATGTGTAACTGCATTTAGGTAAAAAATCCATATTTCATTATTAGGAGATCTTTAAACCAGGTACAGATACAGTGAATGCAATTACAAATTAAAATAAATGATAATCTCCAACATAATTTCTTGGCATGGTACAAACGTTAATAAAATTGTTCCAAACTTATCAGACATGTCAGTGCCATTAAAACATTTACCCAGGACTTGGAGATGTGTGGAACTGTGAGTAACTAGCTTTAAAAAAAGGCAAGAGAATTAAATTATTTAAATTATTTCAATAATGATTAAATATTTAAATGTACTTGAGACCTTTGTTGTGATGCTACTTTGTACTTTTCTGCTCTGTTCCATCTGATTGCATTTTTTGGTACTTATGTATTATCGCAACCAGATTTTCTTGGTTGAGATAATATGCTTGCTGGCTTGAAAACAGCTGCAGAAAACACCGCAAGTTGTCACTCTTTGTGTTTACTGTTGAAAAACTAGTTTTGCTGACATTGAGGAAGAGAAGCAATCATGGAAATCTTTTTCCTGTTTTGCATGCATGACAGATGCATGCTTCAATTGGCAGGGCTGGTCTGTTGCTGACAAAAGGAGTATTTTTACTGTGAAGAAGCAATGCTGACAAGAAAAACACAGACTGCTTGGAAACACTTTCTGCTGAACTCTATATTAAACAGTAAACTATTTATGTATCACACATTTCGTTTTTACAAAAAACTTTCAAAATGTAAAGCTTTAAGGAACTGATGGTGGATGATGTTAACAGGTGTTTGGGAATGGAATGGTTGATATCAGTGTTTTGGTTTGGGGTTCTGAATAACATGTATTACACAACCTTCACTGTGAACGAAAACACAGTAATTGACAGAGCAACATTACTTTCTTTACTTTCACTGATAACCCTGCCAAAAATAACATGTAATGCGAACCAAAACACACTTACTCACATTATCATAGCACTTGTGCTTCTATTTTAACATTGGGAAGCTCACTGTATTACAAGAAAGATAAACAAGCTGCCCGCAAACCACATACATAAACAGAAACATGATTTTCTATATTTTCAATGATATCCCTGCCTAAAACAACCTTCAATGTAAATGAAAACACACTAATTGACATATCACAGCATTAATATTTATATTTGCACATCGAGAAGCAACCAGTATTACGGCAAAAATCTGGTTGTGATAATACGTAAATACTGCATTTTCATTTTGTTCTGGGACCTTAGTCTTGAATTTTGATTGTGAGAAAATTATTTTTCTGCATTATTTGGTACTTTTAGTGCCACAAGTAGAATTATGTGTACAAGCTTTCTGCTTGTATTTTAAACCCTGCTGGGCCAAAATCTTGTTTAATTCACAGTTGTGGCAGAACTGAGTACTACTACCAGATGTGTGTCTTAATCATTTACTACTGCATTTTTTCATAAACAATGTTACAGATAAATTCTTGTGTAGTCTGGTGCCTTAAACTGTAGCAGAAGCTCAACAATGACAGGATTGTTTCAGCTCCAGATTGTACTTCAGTGCTCTTATATTCTGCTCACAAGTTACCTGCTTGAATTTTGTATCTGTGCCATCCTTCACTATCACAGTAAGCTAATTATTCTAAAGAGCTCCAGTATTGCCTTTGTTTGATTGGATAGCTCTCTAACTAGCTTCACTTTCCAGCACAATGCTACTCCCACCCCATGAATTTTATCTAGAACTTGGAGACATGCCAACTGTGAGTAATTAGTTTTTCAAAAAGGGAAAGATAATTAACTTATTTTAATAATGTAAATTCTGCTTACAGTTTCATTGGTGTGTACTAGGCTAATCACCACAAGGGTCTTTTAAGCTTAGCCATGCATCCCAAACAAGTTGTGATCCCCTTGATTATTTATTTATTTATTAACATTTGTTGACTGGGAAAGTCTGACTGGATGCTGGTCCATTTTCAGTGGAGGACCGGGGAGAAAAGCTCCACAATTAAAATATTACAGGCATAGGTACAGATGAAAAATCCTAGCAATTAAAATATTACAAACATAGTTACAGATGAAGAACATAGTACATTCAGTAGATAACTAGCATCCGTTCCATCCACGAAGTCATAGCAGATATTAACAATTGTTACAGTAAGATGTTACTGCCATATAATAAGTAGATAGGCATGGAAGTATCAGAGCTTGCTGTAATCAAAGGTAGGTTGCGAGGTGGAAGAGAGGTAGAGGGTAGATGGAGTGGGAGAAGTTAGAGGGGAGAGTTACAAGGGCATAGCCAGCATGTTTTTAGGTGCAGTTTAAGTAAAGCTTTGAAGTGGGTGCATGATGGTACAGAGGTTATTGTGGGGGAGGGTGTTCATAATTTGGCTATAGCACTGGAGAATAGTGCTTCTCTAGCAGTGTTATTGGCTCTAGTAACCTGTATTTGATTTTTGTTGCTTGATCGTAGTGGTCTGTTGGTGAGATAGGGTTGGACTAGATTCTGGAGGGATGGGACCTTTAGAGGATGGTTTACTAGTTTGTGGGTGAGTGCGAGTTGATACCATTGAAGGAGGTGAGGGAGTTCTAGCCAGCCTAGTTCAGTAAGTGAGAGACAGTGGTGACTGCGGTAGGATGCCCCAGTGGCAAATTTGGTGATTTTGTTGTGGCAGGTCTCGAGTTTATTTAGATCACATTGCTTTAAGTTGGTATATATTGGAGAGGCATAAAGTAGGGTGCGAATTTGCAACTGAAATCTTAGCTACTTTGGTGAGGAGTTGCTTACTATGTATAAGGCTCCTAGTTTTTTGTGGACTTTTTTTATGGTCATGGATAAGTGAATGTCAAATTTGAGATTGTTGTCTATTTCAACTCCTAGTAATTTGGTGTGATCTGTTGGGTGGATAGTGGTGTTGTCCTTTGCTGTGATGTTGAAGTGTGAGTTGTTTTGAGTATGTTTGGTGGGTTGGAAGATGAGAGTTTAGTTTTGTTTGGATTGAGTATTAACTGGGCATTGGATAGCCAAGTTTCAACAGAGGAAAAGGCATCCTGTGTGACCTTTTGAAGTTCGGGTAGGGACTGGGCTGAGCAGATGATGGTTGAGTCATCTGCATATTGTATGAGTGTGCCATGTTTGGTGGCAGAGGCTCAATTATTGGTGAAAATATAGAAGAGTAGGGGTCCAAGGATGGATCCTTGCGGAACACCAATAGAGACAGGTAGTTGGGGAGGTATGTCATTTTGCCATACAATGGATTGATAAGTGTAAGAAGGGGCCTGGCAGATGACCCATTTCCAGTATAGCTATGTCTACTAAATACATAGGTGCCAAGCAAGGGACAGATTTAATGTTCTCCATCCAATTGTTCAGGTTACTCTTGGGTTAGTTTAGGGAAGAAATCTGGTTAACATGAACAGGGACCATTTTCAGAGAAGGGGTAGTCTTTGGGAATACATACCTTATATTTCCAGCATGTTCTATGTGTTTCGATAGCAAGGTTTAAGTATTTTGAATGGGTAATTCTGGTGCTGTTTGCTTTGTGGATATGCAGTAGGTCCATCAGAGATGGGTTTGTCAATGCCTTGTATGCTAGGCATATATCTCCCCTCAGCAGCATGTAGGAGACTGAATACAGGAGAGGACCTTGAGGCAGTCTTCACAGGACATGTTACTTAAGCCCAGCATTCTTTTAGTAAGATACCCCTGTGGATGTTCCAACTGTTGAGTACATCTTGTTAGGCACATACCAGAGGGGCATTTTACTCAATAACAGGTCTGAATGCCAAATACAGTGGAACAATCACTTCCTTGAACCTAGATAGCATACGTTTGTTTATAGGTTGCATATTATAGAATGATTTCCTTACTACTGCAGACAGATGATGGTCAAAGTCTGCATTACTATCTATGTGTGTCCCTAAGTTCCTGACTACTGGGTCAACTCTAGGGGGTGTGTTGTCAATATGATAGTTACCAGGGATGGATGATTTCCTAAAGGATATTATTATGCATTTCTTGGCATTTAGTTTTTGTCCATGGCTCTGACACAAGTTATTTGTCTGTGTCAGCCCTTGCTGAAGAACATTTGTATCAGTGGGGGATTCTAATTCCTCATTTGCACTCATCTGCAGAAATAGTCATCCAGAGACCCTTGAAATTGGCCACAACTTCAGACTAGCTATTGCCAAAAAAAAACAGTCCCAGGACTGACCTCTGAGAGACTCTGCTTGTGAATGACAACTTTGTAGATGTAGATTCCCCAATTCTAACTTCCTAGGTCCTGTCCGTGAGACAGCTGGCTATCCATCCTGTAACATAAGGGTTTATACCTAACCTCTTAAGTTTGCCAACAATACCTGAGTGAGTCCTTGTGTCAAATGCCTTTGCCAGGTCAAGATGGGCAGTGTGAACTATTTTTCCCTCATCCATTGCTTTGCTGATTTTCTCAAAGAAATCTATCAGGTTGAGTAGGAATGACCTGCCCCTGATAAAACCAAATTGCACTGGCCCCAATGTCTGGAGGTTTCCAATGTCATTACTGGTAATTTCCATGATAATCCTTTGTGCAGAGGGATGACTGTTGCAGTTCTCCATTCATGAAGCATGAAGCCTGTTTGGAGGCTAAAGTTAATAGCAATTCCAGAGGGCCTGACACATCATGCCTCATGTTATTTTGAAGGCATCCTGGGATATTGTCTGGGCCCAGAGATCCATTGTTCTTGGTCTTAGACACAGCATCGACGACATGTCCCCTAGTGATAGCAGGGGGAATTATATTTGATGGTATTTCCTGATGGGAGGTTGATGGGGAGAGAAGGATAAAGTTAGAGATTAATCTGTCATCTCATAAGTTTGTTATATCTTCTTGCTTTTTTAAATTTTTTTTTTTAATTTTTCCAAGTCTTTTGGGTTTCTAATACCATGATGTGAATGGACTCTATTCCTAGGTCAATATATGATTGAAATTCAAGAAATTAGAATTGTTTCACTCTTTGATATTAACCAGAAGTGCTTTTCGCAGCACCCATAATGTGCCCAGTAATGACTCCTTCTGCAGGTCATACGGAGTTACATGTATCGGTAACATATCCAAGTACAATTGCAAATTCTTTTTTATAAGACCCATTCCTCATACTGCTATTGGAACTGCTTGGTATCCATCTTTCACACTGCCCTTGTTTCTGCCTGCAAATCCTGCTATTTTATGACTTTATGTCTCTCTGTACGTAAGACATTGCAGTCATTGGGTGTTACAATTTCAATGATCAATCCTACATTTTTCTTCTTTTCATTGACTATTATATCTGGTTTCCTCACATCTATTTTTTGAACTGATGGTAATGGCTGATCCTATGTAATATAAACTTCATCATTTTCTATAATGCTTTGTGGATCATGTTTCCAGTGTTTTTCAACTACTTTGATATTATAATGTTTGCACAATCCCCAATGCAAAAGCCTTGCCACATGATCATATCTTTCAGTATGCAGTCCTTCTACCATTAGTATATCACAACCAGCAACATGATGTGAGACTTTTTTCCAATTCTATTTTATAAAACTTGCATTTGTGTCTCCCACATTTTCAGTGGACATTTTTAACCAAAGTAGACACCACAATCTTGGGCTACCAATATTAACCTTTCATCTTTTGGTTTAAATTCACCTCTCCTTAATCATTCCTGTGTTCGATCCTGATCAACATGAGGTTGTTCTAAGAGTAGTCTATACTTGCAGCTATATTTATGCACTTTTTTTTTTGTTTGTTTGTTTTTTGGCATATTCAGTTGCCTGATTTTTATCTACTTCTGGTTTGATTTCCATTCCCAATTGACACCGATATTCTTCTACTAAACTAAGCAGAGAAGTTGTCTTAGACTTATTCTCCTAATGTTTTAAAACTTTCACTACATTTGGTTCTTGTGAGGTCAGCATATATGTATGCAGTCCTATGACTGCAGATCTATACATCTAATCAATTTCAAGGAAGCCCATACCTTCTTCAGAACAGGGAATATATAATCTTGGAATACTTTGATTTTTATAAATCATTTGATAAACATGAAGCATCCTGCTTGCTTTCCTGTCCAGCTGATGCAACACATTTTGGGGCCAGTCAATCACTGGAAAACTGATTAGTTAGGACAGGAAGAGCAAATTGGTTTATAGCTTGGACTTTTTCCTAGATGTCAAAGCTGTTTTCAGAATTAATTTTAGTCTTCTAATATATTCCTTACTAAGTTTTATTTACATTTGTTCATGTTTTATTGTTGATATTTCATTAGTTCCCAAATAGTTGTACACCCCATCTTGCTCAATTTCTTTTATATCACATTCTTGTCCCAAACTGACGTTTTCTTGGTGCTGCAGCATTACTGCTTTAAAGTTTTCTTTTGCACATTTATCAAGACTAAATGACATTCTTATATCATCTTAAACAGCTTTAACAACTTGCAGTTGTGCTTTCAGTTTCTCATCTGATCAACTATACAGTTTTAATTCATCCACAAAAAGATGAGACGTTTTTATACTTTGTTGTTTTCTGGGACCAAAATTGTAGCCATGACCTAATATGTTAAGTAGACATCTTAATGGGTTAAGGGCAAGGCAAAAGAGCAGCGGTGAAAAAGAGCCATCCTGTAATACCCCCTTTGGATTTTATTCCAGGAATAATAATTTGTCCTTTATCATGGCTTAAATGCAAAGTGATTTGCCACTGTTTCATGGTCACTGTAATGCAATCAATTAATGTACTGTGTCTTATACGTTTCTAAGCCCTCTTTTATCCATGAATGTGGGACAGTCAAATGCTTTATTGTAGTCTATCCATGACATACTTGGATTCCTCCCATTTTTACAGTTTTCTATTATGACTTTATTTATCAACAAATGATCTTTGTTTCATATGACTTTCTTTTGTTACCCTTTTGTTCTGTTGCCATGATTGAGTTTTCTTCTAGGTGAATATAAACTTGGTCAGCATCAAGTCTGGTGTATAGTTTATATGGCATCAGAAGGTAAGTTATCGGTCTATAGTTTTTAGGATAGTTTGCAGGTTTGCTCTTAAGTAAGAACATTGTTCTTCCTGTTGTTAACCAAGATGGTGTATGTTTGGGGTACTCATACAAATTGTTCTTACTCATGGATACATTTTCATGTAAAGATGTTATTACTTTTAGCCAGAAGTTAGGTACTGCATCTGGTCCTGGGGTTTTCCAGTTAGGAGCTTTTCTTCACTTTGTTTCAGTATCTCTGGTTGTTACTTTGTGTTTCATATCCTGTACATTTGAGCTTCTTATTCTTTCTTTTACTTCTTCTATCCATTTAGTATCTTTGTTATGTTCCACAGGATCATCATAGATATTTCTCCAAAATATATCTATTTCTTCTTTTTGTGATGTTTCAGTTCCTTTTGCCTTGTTTCCAAATTCTCTATAAAGCTTTTTTGGCCAATCAATAAATTGCTTATTTTGCATTTTTCTTTATATTTGTCTCCATATCTTCTAAGTTTTTCTGCCTGTGCTGATATTTTTAGTTTATTATTTGTGCTAGTGCACAACAGATCCTGGTCTGTTCTGAGACTGCACATTGCTTATATTACGTCTGGTTTTCTGAGTATTTTTGTTAATCTGTACCATCTTCTATACTCTTCTGACAGTGACACTTCTTGTCATCAGTTTTTTTTATAGTTTTCTCTATTCAATACTTCCATGATAACATTTGATTTCTCCCCTTTCTTTCCATTACTGCCCTGTGTTTTTGTGGTAAGACTTTATCTGATATTAATTTACTTGCACAGTAATACACCCTATTTACTTCTGTTGTATCACATGAATTTCTATGAACAGTCTTAATTACTGTGTTCATTTGTTTTATCAGACTTCAAACTTTTGGGGTTTTATTGACTTTCTGTAGTCTATTTCTCTCATTGATCTTAATATGTCTGTCCATCGCTATTAAATCAAGAAAGTCTTCTCTTAAATAATTTTCTTCTAAACTGAGGGCATATTATTTGATTTCCATTTCCTGTGGACATGCTGTAGAAAGTTCTAGACCATCTTCCTGTGCCATATTCTCTTCAGTTTCATTCTATATCATCCATTGGTCTTTCATATGGAAACTCACTGGCCTACCACTCTGCAACAGTGACTGTGTCAGAGTTGCAACAGTTTCCTGTTCCTTCCCTTCCTGTGCAATTCCAACTGAACTTTTATACTGGTTTCCTATGAAAGGCTCCAAAGCATCTTTATATCACAATGGATCAGAAGATTCCTTCTCCACTGTCTTCTCCTTAGTTTGGGGATCCATTGATCTAGTCTGCTGTGATGTTATCAGAGTTAGATTTTCTACACTAAATCCTTCACTTCACAGGTAATCCATAACCTCAGTTTTTATTTCTTTAACTTCTACATTAATCATCTTTTCTACTTTTCCTGTTTGGTTTCTTATTTTTTGTATTGTAAAATTTTCCATATCTGGATGCCTTTTCCTGTATTTCTTTTCAAATGTCTTTGGTGCTACTCTTTTTGTCTTGAATAGTTTTACTTTCTGCTTTGCATAAAAATTGCACCATATTCTGTCACCTCTGTCATTTCTGTCACCTCTAGCTAAAATTATGGAGAAATGTGTACACATACAGCTCATGCACTATCTCACACAGAACGAGCTGTTGTCCAACTTTCAGCATGGCTTTAAGCCACACCACAGCACTACTTCTGCCCTCCTCTCTTTCTCTAACATCATTATCTACAACCACAATAACAAACTATCCTCAGCACTCTTTCTAGATCTATCCAACGCTTTTGACATGGTTGACCACAAAATGCTTATAAATACCTTGAAGTCCTTCTCCTTAAACAACCATGCACTCCAGTGGTTTCAATCCTATCTGCAGGGCAGGCAATAGGCAGTCCTATGGCAGGACAAGCTATCATCTTGCCTATCCATCACATTAGGATTCCCCCAGGGCTCGATACTAGGACCCCTTCTTTTCTCCATCTTTATCCACCACCTTCATTCAGTCATCCCAGATGCTTCCTGCATTCAATATGCGGATGACTCTACCTTGATTTGTTCTGACACCTCACCAGCTACTTTATTCACATTAACCCAAAATACCTTCAATGCAGTGGAAAAATCCTAAACCCCAACGAAAATAAGCTGCTCCTCTTCTCCCCCACATGCAGGACCCCCTTGCCATCCTTCAACATAACTGCTAACAATAGCACCATCATCTCCCCAGAAGCCCAAACTAAACTACTGGATGTCATAATTGATTACAACCTGAAGTTTGATGCGCATATCAATCAAACTGTCAAAACCATTAATAAAAAACTTGGCTCTCTTTACAGAATCAAACCTTTCCTTACCCCACTTGCTAGAACTGCAATTGCCCGTTCCCATCTACTATCAACTCTTCTCTATGCCTCACCTCTATTCTCCAAATTAAACAAAACATATCTTAATAAACTATCATCCCACTATAACCGCATTGCCAGATTTGCTACTGGCACAGCCTACTGGACACACCACTGTCACAACCTAAATCACCTAGGATGGCTTGAACTGCCTAGCCTACTGCAGTTCAACCAGCTAATAGTGGCACATAAAGTCCTTTTCTAACCAGAAAATACACTTGCACTAAAAAATATTATCAGCCCCTACACCAGCAGCCGGCCAGTACAATCATCCACTAGACACCTGGTTTAAACATACAGATCCAACTACTCAGCTGGGGACTCTCTGTTTGCCAACTCTGTTGGAAAAACATGAAACAGACTCCCAGCTGACTTGACCCTAGAACCCCTCACTAACTCGATTCAAAAACAAACTCAAGAAATACTTCAAAACTGATTGGTTATGTCCTTGCACTAGCCCCAGCTAGTGACCTCTCTATCACTTAGGTGCCTTACCTTCAACTACTTCTACCTTTTTTCTACCACACCATTTCAAGAAGGGTCAGTTGTATAACTGCTGCTCAATGTGTCTAAAACCTGAATGTAATGTTATGTATATATAACTTTGAAAATAATGTTATGTTTTGTAAAGTGTTTGATAATAAGTACTATATGTGCTAAATGCTGGTATTGCTTATGAATGTAACCTGCTTGAAACTAGCATTTACTAAATGTTCAATGTGTATTATTATCTTGGAGCTTTTCTCCCTGAGCTTCCACTGAAAATGAACCTATATCCAGCTGGAGTACCCCGGTCAACAAATGTAAAATAAAATAAATAAATAAATAAAAAATAAATATTAAATCTCTTTTTCTCTCCAATGTCTATATTTCTTCTACAGATGTATCCTGCTCCTCCTGTTTCTCCTACTAGGGTGCTCGTTGCTCCATCATGCTGTGTTTTCAGGGTTTATGGGAATTTGTATTAGACTTTTCACATTACATCCTTCACTTCACAGGTATTTCATAACTTCAAATTCCATAACGTCTGCTTTGATATCTGTTGTATTAATGAACACAAATTTTTATTTGAAGCTTCTGACAGTTTTCCTTTTGCAAGTATTTTTCTTTCCTCTAATTTCTCTCTTATTGTTTTTGTATATCTTCTGTCTAGAAATCCTGAGCTTCTTGCATAATAGTAATAATACATAATTTCTTTGTTATCCTCAGCAGTCCACTCTATCATCTTTATGGCTCTTTTTTAGCCTATGCATTTTTTTTTTTTTTTGTGGAGTACTTCTTCCTTCTACAATGGGGGGGGGGAGTCATCTTCCCTTTGGGCCTGGCCTAGTCCCACTGTGGGAATGTTTCGGTGTCTTGAGAATTCTACACTGTCATTTTTTCCAATCCTGGCACCAGTGCACCTACCAGGATTGGACACTTTTTTATCCTGGGTCTTGTGCACCCAGCTATTTTTTTTTTTTATTTTTAACCTACTTCTGTCCATGATATATGCTATAAAATACAGTCTATATATCAGTGCCGTCTTGATGAGATTTTGTGAAAAAAAGGGTCCACCTTGTGAAGATACTCACCAAGACTTAAGGATGAATTCAGTTCCAGTAATAATACTCTCCGTTGCTTGCTGATTTATCATTTCTCCATGTGGACCCCTAACAGGATCAGTATAGGTGGTTCTATTATCAATGAGCTCCACAGACAATTGTGCATTGCATTCGGAATTACAGATATATCTAAAGAATACAGTGTGGTTGTCTTTGACCTGGGAGAACAATTTACCTCAAATTTGGCTTTGATAGACTTTATTTATCCTCTTTGAGTGTTTGTTTAGTTTGGTGAGAGTGCTTTTATCCTGCTGGGCGCTACACCTCCTAATTTTTGTCATGATTTTTTTCATTCTGTTATACAGTCTGTAGATGTTGTGATTTTTTGAGTTAGTCCTGTACTTCTTCTTGGTGAGGACAGATGCATCTATGCCGCTATTAACATGCCTGATTAGTGTTTCTGTGAATAGTTCCACATAGGCAGCAGTGTTTTCAGTGTTTAAGGGAATTTAAAATTTTGCCAGGTTATACATTAATAGTAGGAAGTTAGCCTTAGAGTGGTTCCTGAACATTCTAGGGTTATCTGGGATCCAGAGTTTTATTTTTACTTCAAAAGGGAGCAGTTTGTCATCTGGCCTTACCTGAAAAGACATTACACTAGAGGGTGTGTAGCATTCTGCTATATTTGTGAGGAACAGTTCCAGTATGTTTGCACCCCTGGTCAGCATACTGAAAATCTGGTCCAGGGAGTTTGTGTTTACCAAATCCAGGAATCTCTGTGCTAGCATATTTGGTATCATATGTGATTACTAGTTAATAGTGGGGTAACTAAAATTGCCCATGGGTTGGATGGTGAGTGTTAAAGTGCACTTGTGACCTGTGGTGTGATACTACTTTGTGTGTTTGTGCTCTGCCCCATCTGCTTGCATTGCTTTAGTTTGTTCTGTGACCTCAGTCTTGTATTTTAACTAGCAGTTGTAGGAAAATTGTGTTTCTGCATTTTCTGGCACTTCTATTATCAGAAGTAGAATTTTTTGTAAAAGCTGTTTGTATTTTTAACCATGCCATGCCAAAGTCTTGTAGTTTATTTATTTATTGATTGGCATTTGATTACTGGAAACGTCCAACTGGGTAGAAGCCTATTTTCAGTGGAGGCCTGGAGAGAAAAGCTCCAAATTATTACAAAACATTTTAAGAACAATCCTGCAGATTCAATAAAGCCTACACGGTGAGCTAAAACCATAGGCACATTATGGCACAATGTGCACATGGTAGTGTTCTGTTTTTTATTCAGTAAGCAGCTCCGTGTAAAGCCTCACAAACACAGTAAACATCATGGCATGCTAATTTATGTATAAGCAGCTGAATTGTATGATAATCAACCAATCCAAGATGAAGGAGCTATTCAGCAAACTATAAAGCAATCATGCATCATTTGCCTGCAAATTCCAAAAACTATGGGAATACAGTCATGTTAACTACTCTATATGGAACTCTATATGGAAACAGTGTTAGGGGCTGCTGTAACTCTTACAACTGTGTATGTGCATCACATCCAAGTCTATGCTGCTGTTGCTGCTATTAGACTTCAGCCAAGAAAGAGAAGGATGTTTAGGTCCCATTTAACTTTTCATGGTCTGCATGAGGTAGAAATTGTAGAGAGCTACAGGGTGAATAGAGACACACTACAGGAACTCTGCAAACTCTGTTACCTTCAACTGAGAGCAAGGGCAAACCAAGGGGAACCAATTCCTTTGTAGACTAAGGTATATGTAGCACTTAGAATATTAGCTACAGGAACCTTACAGATACCAATAGGGGGAGGATATGCTGGGGTTGTCATAGGCATCAGCATCTAGGCTCCTATAACAATTCCTGAATACTATGGTACAACATGCCAATGACTACATGCATTTTCTCCATACACCTGAGGACAGAGCTACAGTTATGCAGGATTTCTCCCCTGTAGGACACTACTGTGAAGTCTTGGGTGCCATAGACTGCATGCACATTGAAATCAAATCCCACCCAGGGAACAGGGAACATTATACATAAACGGAAAGGGCTTCCACTGCATTAACTACTAGGTCATGTGCAATGCTAAGGGAATCATCCTGAATATGTGTGTTGGCAACCCAGTCAGTCACCATGATTCCCTTATATGGCACAACTCTCAACTCTATCAGATATTTTCTAGGGGCTATCCCACAGAGTCATTTAGTGGGGGATGTAGGTTATGTACTCGAGCCATGGCTGATGATGCTCATCAGAAATGCATACCCACTCACCAAAGAGCACTATAGTGAGACACCTGCTCAAACACAAAATAACACAGAGCATGTGTTTGAGCTGATGAAGTTGCTACTTGGGTGCCAAGATACATCTGGGGAGCCCTTCCGTATAATACTGTACTTGTACTGACATTTTCACTGTCTGTGCCATCCTTCACAATATTATTCTGAGAAAACAGCTTCAGCAGGAACACCAAGGGGAAAGGGCACACATCCCACCACCACTGGCAAGGTCACCACAGCCACACACAGGTGAGGAGTCAGAGGACGAACCACCAGCCACTGTGGGTGTAGGCAGAGGTAGGTGTACACAATATGCCCTCACCCTGGCAAAGAAGAAATGGATAGCATGCTTACTACCTAAAGGGGGGGGGGGTAAAACTTTCATCCTATGCACATACATACAGTAAAATTGATGCCAGCCAAATCTCACAACCATTACTTACTCATATAAAAGCCATGTAGCACTAACATCACACAGAGTCAGCCCCAGATTAGAACTCTTGAAACTGCCAGACTTCCAAGGTAAGTGCTGAATCTAGAATAGGAAAATAAATAGATAAGAACACAAATGAATGCCATATCCTTGCACAATGTTACTTGCTAATGTAACTAAGTAGAAGGTGGGAGATTTTTACAGCACTGTCATCAATATGTGACAGCACTGACTTATTTCAATAGATGTATTCTCTATCAAGTAATAGGCCAGATGCATCAAAAATATAAACATTACAAAAGCATGTAAGAAACACATACAGTTTTCAAAAAAGAATCACAGACTCACATATACTAAGGAGTCAGTCAGCTATGCACCTCAGACATCACACAAAAGACTTGTGTATCCCTGAATCAAAAACATAGAAAAATCAAGGATGTGGCACAGTTATCACCATTTCCATAGGGTGTTGTTGGGGGGGGGGGGCAAGGCTGACACAAAAGGTAGTGAGTGTATGTGAGTAAGAAAGAGAGACAGACATTTTGATAAAGTATCAAATGGCCACTCAGACAACATGAGCTGTTAGCCTCATGATTGACTCATGTAACTGTTATGCATGTGTATCTGTAGGGGCACTCAACATGAAATGTGTATGTGAGTGTCTGCAAGAACATAGCTAAGCTCTATGCTTGCTCTATGTCCTGATATGTCAGACAGGTGTGAGCTGTGTATAGTGGAGGTGACAGTTCATCATCGTCATCTCCAGGTGGGAGATCTGGCTCTGCCAGGAGTTGTACTGGCACATCCATGGCCATGGTCAGATGCACTGCTTCTACAGAATGTGGCTGGTGTCTGCTGGATGAGCTCTCCTCATGACTACACCCAGGACCACAAACCCATGGCCTACCACATCTGAGTGTGGACACCTCAATCACTGACAGAGTAGTGGAAATAGTGCCACTACATGAGTGTGACTGGGCACAGAAACATTAGCTAACATCAACAATCATGCTGACCTACGTCCACGTGGACACTGTCTGCCTCCCAGCAGATGTTCCATCACAGATATTGCCTGTTCCATCATGACATCCATACAATACATTGAATCAGCAACACAGAAGAGACATCACACATGTCAACCTGTCCCACATATGTAACCCTAAAAATGCCTTCAAACCCTCTATTCAAATGTGGTGCACCTCCAAGATGGTCCTAAACACATACTGAGTATCACATAAAGCCACCAGGATCAGATGGAAGGTGGACAGCAGGCCTCCTATGCTCACCTCTAACAAACCTCCTGTGTGTCTCCTCACCCACACCATGGCTACAACCAGAGTCAACTGGCACTGAAGCTACAGTAACCACACTGCCCTGATCAAGTGTCACTCTCCACCTGTTGAAAATCTGAGGGCTCACTGGAATAGGCATTTGTAAGCCTACTGGCTATGTCTGATGGAAATACAGGGGATGGCTGAATTTCAACCTTAGTGCAGATTCAACCACTGCACCCTCCGACTGCATCTGCATTTGGACACCATCATCATCAGAGTATGCCTATACTCTGACATCAGGTGGTAAGAGTCTTACACTTCCACTGTCAGGATCCCCTGTGATAATAATCAACAAACAAAGGAAAGAGATTAATACCTGCACACAATTTAATATATGATAACAAAGTAACTCTGGTGCCACTATCACAGATGTACAGCAAAATACACACACTCATGACACCCACCTCACACATATGAATAAATGCATATTTTTGACAAATGGTCATCAATAATCAAATAAAAATGTTATGCTTACCATGTGCAGATGACTTTACACTTGCTATGCCGGATGGTCCTGGAAGAAGTTAAGCAAAATGTAATGACATACACACAATCATCACAATTCCAATAACACAGGGAGACAAATATTTTGCCTGCATGTCCACTAACAATACTTTTAGCTGAAACCAGGCTGACACGTCCACACAAAGCCCATGTGTAATGATCAAAAATGTGTCATTAACTGTATCAATTTTCCAATACGTTCATCAAATAAAAAAATAAATAAAACAACAGAAACTGTTACAGAATATTTTACTATACCAGAAAATGTTAGAAATTGACATCTGTAAGCTTACCAAGAAGATCCTCCTGGAACATAGTTGCCTTCCCAGAAATATTGGCACCAATATCAATCACATGTTGTTGTGTTGCCTCGACTGAGCTCTCTGGATCTCTGACAGTGGACAGGAACTCTTCATTTGTTGCTAGTGATGGAGCTGTAGCAGCACCCTCCCAACAGTTCATGAGCAACTGCAGCTTCTCTCCTCCAGGCTGATGAAATCATATCAGTGGCCCATGATGCACCTGATCCTGCTGTGACCACTTACAGCATTTACATCATTGACTATCTGGTTCCAAGTCTGCAATCTGTCAATCATATCCCCACGTCCTCTCTCAATCAGAAAGGCACATTTGTGCCTGAATGCTTGCATAATGACATCATTTTCTGAGTCACTGAAAGGGGGTTTACATGGATTAGTATGCTTATGTGCCATACTCCTATGTGACATAAAACAGAATGATATAACACATAAATAACACAAACATTTTAATTCCTTTCTTATATACACATATATTTTCAACACTAACTATTGGAGACACACAATTCAGTTTTTAAAATTTAAGGATATGGTTCCACCATAGGTTCATAGGTTCACAGGTTCATAGGTATGTACTAGGCTATCTGCCCAAAGGCAATTATAAGCCTAGCCAGACTGTGTTGGCTTTTGCCACCCCCTAGATTAGTTCACTGTGTCTCTGTCCAGCAGAGCCACTGAAGTGATCCCTGGGGTAAACTTTCTGTTTCCCATCCACTCATCAAGGTTTATCTTGAAGAGTGTTAGTGAGGACCTCTGCCTAATGCAGATTAAAATCTTGTTCAGGAGCATGGGAAGTCTCTGGGACAGGAATCTATCCCTCCAGCACATCCTATTTATTGTTGTGGTGAGGTTTATATCCCTAGAGTGTGTGGCTCTAGGGGATATGGTTTTCTTTAGGTGTAGCATGTCCATCAAGTCTGGGTTGGAAATGGCCTTGTATGTCAGACAGAGATCATCTCTGAGTAGGCGGTATTTAACCGAGTACAGCTGGAGTTTCTTCAGTCAAGTTGCATAGGGCATCTGGAGGCCAGTGATCCTCTTGGTGAGGTACTTCTGTGGTCTTTCCAGCTGTAGCAGGTGTCTTGTAAGGTACATCCCAAATGGGGTGTTGTACTCTATGATGGTTCTGATGAGTGATGCATGGAGGGGCACAATGACCTCTTTTGGTCTGGATGCAAACCCTTTTGTGATTAGGTGGGCCACATAGAAGGATTTTCTAACCACTTTGACAATGTGATTATCAAAGGAGAGATTACTATCTACTTGGGTCCCCAGGTGCCTTATTACATCTTCCATATTCAGTGGGCTACCACCTATGTGGTAGTTTGTGGGTACTTTGTTTTTTCCAAAGGGGATGACTATGCACTTTTTGGCATTTAGCTTGAGGCCATGGTTTTGACACCAGGCATCTGTCTCAGTGAGACCCTTTTGGAGGACGTCTGTGTCAGCCAGAGAGTCATTTATAGCCCCTAGTTTGCAGTTGTCTGTGAATCTGGTCAGCCATAGTCCTCCTGTGCTTGCCTGTACCTCTGAAAAGTATATGCTGAACAGGAGGGGTCCTAGGACTGAGCCCTGGGGAATGCCACTTGTAATCGGTTTAGAGTTAGACCTAGCTGCCGCAACTCTTACCATGTGGGTTCTGTTGATGAGCCAGTTAGCAACCCATCTCATGATGTAGGGGTTTATGGTCAGGCTGGTGAGCTTGTCTATAATACCAGAATGGGGAATATTGTCAAAGGCCTTTGCGAGGTCTAGGTAGGCTGTGTGGACCAACTTTCCTTCATCTATAGCCTTAGTTACTGTCTCAAAGAAGTCCACCAGGTTTATGAGACATGATCTGCCCTTAACAAAGCTGAACTGGGTAGGGTCCAATGTTTGGAGATTCCTAATGTCTCTGTTAATGAGATCCATGATGATGTGCTCCATAGCCTTGCAGACCAAGCTAGTCAGGCTTATAGGGCGATAGTTCTCGGGGTCTGTTGTGGTTCCACCATTGTGGAGCAGAATAACCGTTGCTGTGCACCACTCTATGGTCACGTAGCCTGTGGAGAGGCTAGGTTTGAACAGTGTGTTTAGGTGAGGGGTTAGTTCATCTTTGAGCTCATGTAGGACACAGCCTGGGACACCGTCCAGTCCCATTGATGCTGTGTTTTTGACTTTGGAGAGGGCTGTTTTAACCTGAGTGTCTGTGATTTCAGGGGCACTACATTCTTCTGGTATGGTTATGGGCCCTTTTGGGGGTGAGAGGGGGGTGAAGTTTGCACTGAAACTGTCTGCCAGGATGTTGGTGATATCAGTTGGTTCAGTGTATTTTGTGCCATGCTGCACTAACTCCGAGCAGATCTGAGCATTGCCACTTAGATTCTTGACATAGCTAAAGAATGCCTTGTGGTTATCTTTGGAGTCCATGGCAATTTTTCTTTTGAAGCTAGCCTTGGATGATTTTATGAGGGATCGTAGTTTCTTGCTGATACTGATCAGGGATGTCTTCCCTTCTTGGGATTTTACTGTTTTCTTTACTAGTTTCCTCCTTCTATTGTATAGCTTGTTGATGGCAGGGGTCCAACAGACTGGTTTCCTTTTCTTGGAGGAGTGAGTCTTGGTTTTGCTTGGGATAGCATGATCCATGCATTCTTGTAGGTGCCCATAGAGTGCATTAGTAAAGGATTTTCAGCTTGTGCAGCGTTACCCTTTAGCATGGGGGATTCGAAACTTTCCACCTCGGTCTTAAGTAACGTGAAGTTTGCTTTTGAAAAGTTTTTCACAGTGGCTTCTTTGACCAGGGGTGGGGGTGGAATGTGGATATCCAGACTGATTAGTTTATAGTCAGATCAAACCAGCGAGGGGTTGACCTCTGGTGTGGAACACTGGTCGCCCATCTTGGTGATGATCAGGTCCAATATGTTGTCATCTCTGGTGGGGGTGTTGACCAGCTGATCCAGGGCATTTGATTTTATAAATACTAGGAAATGTTGGGCAAGGGAGTTAGTACTTGAGTAGTTCTCCCAGTTAATCTCTGGGTAATTGAAATCACCCAATATCAGGGTGTTTGGTAGGACCTTTATGTTTCCCACTGTTTCCAGAAATGTGGAATGTGGGTCCTGGGACATGGTGGGTGATCTGTAGCAAACTACAATTTGAATTGCAGTTCTGCCCATTGTTAGTTGCACGTGGATGATCTCTGAAGCATTGTGCTGTGACACTAACCTGGAGGTGAGGGTATCCTTGATGAATATGGATATGCCCCCACCTTTTGTATTTTGGTCCGGGTTCTGTGGCCGAAATGTATGGTATGAGTTGTAGCCTGTTAGTGCTGGGGTGCTCTCTGGAGCCTTCAACCAGGTTTCTGTTACTGCACATATATCAATTTTCTCCATACTGAGGAGTGCCTCGAGAGCATGCATTTTTGAGGTTTAGACTTCTGGCATTGAGTAGCATTACCCTCAGTTTTTGTTACTTGTGCTCTTTACGGTGGTGGGTTTGTCTTTTGAGCCTTGCCTAAAAAAGGCACTATGGGGGTGGCAAGAGCTGTGGCCAGTATTCAAAAGCCTAAGGGTGACAGGTGCAAGCCATCTCTAGCTAAGAAGCATGGCTTGTTGAGCATGTCACCCCAGGCTGACAGACACTGGATTCCCTTTGAATGACACCAGAAGCTTAGCCAATTGTTGAAATTGATACATTTTTCTTTATACCGTGGTATCATTCTTGGTGAGGGCAGGATGCTACTCAGGGTCAAGGTCATACCGGCCTGGGCTACGTGATCAGAGAGCTCTTCCATGTCTCTTTTCATATAGTCCAGGGAGGTAAGGCTCCCACATGGACAATGACAGAGTTGTTCAGGACTGACCTGACTGCTTGTGTTATGTGGTGGATCCTGGCACCCAACAGTCAGCTAACAGTAACCTTCTCCATGTTCAGCATAGTGAGTAGAACGTCAGTGTGCCTGACAATAGCATATTACTAGTGTGTTCGATATGTTATTTTGCCTTAAGGGCTGTGATATTGTGGCACACTGGTTTTGTGAAGTATGTGTTTCATGGTTTGTGTTGGGGGGGTGGAGGTTTGCTTTGGAGGTCTCTGTTGCTTTTGCAGATTTTTATTTAGAGCCTCTGAGAATGGTTTTATGTATTTATGCGTGTTTTTTGCTGGTGCTGGTTTCATAGGTTTATGTGAGACTGGTGGTGTGATGCAAGTAATTCCTTTCTCCTCTTGACAAACTGGTCCAGTCTTGGGTTGAGGGAGCTGAGCCTCCAGTTTGGCTGTATAATTGTGTCTCTTGCATGTATTAGTGTTTGGTGGTAGGAGGAGAGAGTTGTCTGTTTACATGAGGCAGTTGGAACATTGCTTCAAAATGCCCAGATTCACCAGTTGGACCAGAGAGTATACCTGAAACTGCCCTTTGGACATGCCTGGATAGGTACAATGAGCTGTTTTACTGCTTGGTTGGTAAGGTCGAATAGAGAGCCTTGTCCTTCTCTACAGTATAGGGGGGGTCTAGTGCTAAGGTTTATTAGTGCTTGCTATGAGCTTTGAGCAAGTGCCAGGCTGAGAAGTGAATGATTTGAGTGCTTAAGTTGAAAGTTTGTCTAGTTCCAAGTGAAAAATTGAAGAGTAGACTTTGTGGAGCCGGGAATAGTTATACCTTAGCTAACCGGTGCTACCCAAAATGGCCAATAAATTACTAATGTCTGGGCTGAAACAACTCCTCCAGGGACAGATAGGCTGCTTAACGCTCCCCTCTCTCACAGGTGAACAGAGAAACTTCCTTCTATCCAAGTAACCTATGGGCAAACACAGAAACTTGTAACACAGCCCTGAATTCAGCACTAACCTGAAAGCTGGACTATACTAGCTTAGAAAGGTGGGGAAACAAGTATATATTTTTTTGTTTTTGTTTTTTTTTTTTTTTGTTTTTTTTCAGAAAATAAAGCAGATAAAATCAAAAAAACACTTTAAATGCACAGAAATGGCTATCACACTTGAGTGTGTAGACTAAAACAGTTAAACAGGTAATTTAAATACAAAAAAAAACTTTGTTAAAGTGCAGGCAGTAAAATAAGTACAATATCTAGCTGAAACAAGCTTTTTAAATCATAAAAACTCTTAAAAAATTGGCGTTTTAGGTGGAATTAGTTAAGGCAGCAAGAAAATGAAGAAAAATGATACTTAATCACTCCAAAGTCTCTCTTTTGTCTCTCTGCTGCTGTAGAACTCTGCAGGGCACCAGGCAGGAGCTTGCTGAGCTGTACACAAGTGCAAAAACCTCACAAATGTGGGTTTTATAGCAGGGAAATGAAATAGATATAACTTAGCCCAAAATCACCAATAAACTACTCATTTCTGGGCTGAAACTAGTCCTCCAGGGACAGATAGGCTGTTCAAAGCTCCCCTCTCTCACAGGTGAACAGAGAAACTTCCTTCTATCCATGTAAGGTAGGGGCAACACATAAACTTGTAACACAGCCCTGAATTCAGCACTAACCTGAAAACTAGACTAAACTAGCTTAGAAAGGTTGGAAAACAAGTATATTTTTTTGTTTTTTTCAGAAAATAAAGCAGATACAATCAAAAAACACTTTAAATGCACAGAAATGGCTATCACACTTGAGTGTGTAGCCTACAACAGTTAAACAGGTAATATAAACACAAAAATGACTTTGTTAAAGTACAGGCAGTAAAATAAGTACAATATGTAGCTGAAACAAGTTTTTAAATCACAGAAACTCTTAAAAATTGGCGTTTTAGGCGGACTTAGCTAAAGGCAGCAAGTAAATGCGAAAAAATTATACTTAATCACTCCAAAGTCTCTCTTTTGTCTCCCTGCTGCTGTAGAACTCTGCAGGGCACCAGGCAAGAGCTTGCTGAGCTGTATACAAGTGCAAAAACCTCACAAATGTAGGTTTTATAGCAGTGAAATGAAAGAGATAGAAATTAGCTCAAACTGGCCAATAAACTACTAATTTCTGGGCTGAAACCACTCCTCCAGGGACAGATAGGCTGTTCAAAGCTCCCTCTCTCACAGTGAACAGAGAAACTTCCTTCTATCAAAGTAAGGTATGGGCAAACACAGAAACCTGTAACACAGCCCTGAATTCAGCACTAACCTGAAAACTGGACTATACTAGCTTAGAAAGGCGGGAAAACAAGTATATATTTTTTTCCAGAAAATAAAGCAGATACAATCAAAAAACACTTTAAATGCACAGAAATGGCTATCACACTTGAGTGTGTAGCCTACAACAGCTAAATATGTAATTTAAAAGCAAAAATAACTTTGTTAAAGTGCAGGCAGTAAAATAAGTATAATATTTAGCTGAAACAAACTTTTTAAATCACAGAAACTATAAAAAATCGGCGAGAAAATGCAGACAAATTATACTTAATCACTCCAAACTCTCTCTTTTGTCTTTCTGCTGCTGTAGAATGCTGCAGGGCACTAGGCAGGAGCTTGCTGAGCTGTATACAAGCACAAAAACCTTGCAAATGTGGGTTTTATAGCAGGGAAATGAAAGAGATAGAAATTAGCACAAAAATGGCCAATAAACTACTAATTTCTGGGCTGAAACCACTCTTCCAGGGACAGATAGGCCACTTAAAGCTCCCCTCTCTCACAGGTGAAATGAGAAAATTCCTTCTATCCAAGTAAGGTATGGGCAAATACAGAAACTTGTAACACAGCCCTGAATTCAGCACTAACCTGAAAACTGGACTATACTAGCTTAGAAAGGCAAGAAAATGAGTATTTTTTGGGGTTTTTTTTTTGTTTGTTTGTTTTTTCAGAAAACAAAGCAGATACAATAGAAAATACACTTTAAATGCACATAAATGGCTATCACACTTGAGCAATTACACATGTCATTTAAAAACAAAAACAACTTTGTTAAAGTGCAGGCAGTACAATAAGTGCAATATGTAGCTGAAGCAAACTTTTTAAATCACAGAAACTCTAAAAAAAATCGGCGTTTTAGGTGGAATTAGCTAAAAGCAGCAAGAAAATGCAGAAAAATTATACTTAATCACTCTAAAGTCTCTCTTTTGTCTCTCTGCTGCTGTAGAACACCGCAGGGCACTAGGCAGGAGCTTGCTGAGCTGTATACAAGCACAAAAACCTTGTAAATGTGGGTTTTATAGCAGGGACATGAAAGAGATAGAAATTATCCCAAAAATGGCCAATAAACTACTAATTTCTGGGCTGAAACCACTCCTCCAGGGAAAGATAGGCTGCTTAAAGCTCCCCTCTCTCACAGGTGAACAGAGAAACTTCCTTCTATCCAAGTAAGGTATGGGCAAATAGATAAACTTGTAACACAGCCCTGAATTTAGCACTAACCTGAAAAGTGGATTATACTAGCTTAGAAAGGTGGGTAAATACATATATATATATATTTTTCAGAAAATAAAACAGATCCAATAAAAAAAAACACTTTAAATGCACAGAAATGGTTATCACACTTGAGTGTGTAGCCTTCAACAGTTAAACAGGTAATTTAAATATAAAAATGACTTTGTTAAAGTGCAGGCAGTAAAATAAGTACAATATGTAGCTGAAACAAGCTTTTTAAATCACAGGAACTCTAAAAAATTGGTGTTTTAGGCGGAATTAGCTAAAGACAGCAAGAAAATGCAAAAAAATGATTCTTAATTACTCCAAAGTCTCTTTTGTCTCTCTGCTGCTGTAGAACTCTGCAGGGCACCAGGCAGGAGCTTCCTGAGCTGTATACAAGCACAAAAACCTCTCAAATGCAGGTTTTATAGCAGGGAAATGAAAGAGATAGAAATTAGCCCAAAATGGCCAATAAACTACTAATTTCTGGGCTGAAACCACTCCTTCAGGGACAGATAGGCTGCTCAAAGCTCCCCTCTCTCACATGTGAACAGAGAAACTTCCTTCTATCCAAACCAATTTGATACAAAACAAGTAATAACAATGGAGTAATGTATTATTTATCACATAAAGAGCTGGATGACTTAATAATACCTCTTGAAAACAACTTTTGTTGTGGCAACACACAAGTGGTACTTGGCTACCCCACCCCAAAACAACTAGTGACTGACATTTTCTACCAGCCAAGAAATAACACATTAGTCAATTGTTATAAATTCTTTCCAAAAAAGTCTGACAAAATATGTACAAATTTATGTCAGAAATGTCAATTTTATATTATTGCCAGTCATCTCTTCTGGTGCCCAGCACTCCTCTAGAGGTGTCTGTGAGTCATCTTAGAAGTCTAACTCACCTGTGTCATTGACAATATTGGATACTATATTCAACTAAAATAACATAGAAGAGTGTAAGATAACTAGTTGTAACAATAAAACTTGTGATGAAAGTTAATCAGGCTATCTATCAGAGAAATTCAAATGCCTGACAAAAATGCCTTTGCTAACAGTGAACTTATAAGAAGTGCATACAAACAAAAGTTATATTTTCTAATGCAGATATATATATATATATATATATATATATATATATGTATATGTATATATATATATATATATATATATATATATATATATATGTATATGTATATGTATATATATATATATATATATATATATATATTATTTTCCTTGTAACGTGAAGAAATGTAGCATGTTCTTGTAAAGTACAATCATACCTTTGCAAGACAAGAAGGCTTCTATGCAGATAAATTCAAAGTAATATGAATTGTCTTCTTTGTTCTCCACACAAACAACTCTCCACACCTTCAAGTCCCTAGCAACACAGTTACCTGTTTATAGAGTAGATTCAGACCTCTGAGCACAGTGAAGTTGCAAATGAAGTGTAAACTCATTAGACTTTCTGAATCCCAAAGTTTTGCCTTCGTGTAGCAGGTGTACATATAGGCAATACCTTAGTGTTAACTGCTTTTAGATTGAAACTGTGAATGATTAGTGGTAAGGAGAAGGAAGACACAACAGCAATTCATGCTACCTTACCTGCAGTGGGTGTGTCACCCAGGATGCACTGACAAAGTGTAGAAGTAACTGTAGCAAGCTTTTAAATGGAAGTGAATAGCACACATTTCTATTTTTTGTTCACTAATAGGCAAACTCTCCTGCCTTAGGTGAAGATTGTTTCTATTTTACTGCCATGTAATTGTATCATACATTTTAATGATAATGATACAAAATGCCCTATAGACTGCATGTCTGAGAGTACAGCACAGATAAGAGAAGAATAAACACAAAACAAAGAAAACAGTGTCATTTATGCAAACAATATTCATAACTGCTTGTGTGATCACTCATTGCACTAAATATGTAAGCAACACATGTACAAGCAAGTGAAAGTGGACAAGTGTATATATCTTCTTAATGCTGTGGAGGAAATGGGATTTGCTTGTATGTACAATGATTTGTATTCTTGCTGCAAAGTTGTTTCTGTGGCAAAGACAGATAAGGCACCCCCAGTGCATTTTGAAGTTTCATTAATCTGACCGTTCGAATCTAGACTTGTATAAAAATCTATAAGGTGTGTTAAAAAATATTTGTAATGTTGTTTCTGTTTCCTTTTATATATTTTGTATTTACTTATTTTTTAACATTACTGTGCAGTGTGCGGCTTAGTGCAAATATGGTGAGACAATGAAATAATTTAACATTTTTGGAAGTTGCTTCTATGGTAAATATACCATATGGTAAATATGGTAAACCCAGCCACTGGGGATGCACAAGCATTTCTTCATGCTGGTCCCAAGCCCAGATAAATGGGGAGGGTTACGTCAGGAAGGGCATTCAGTGTAAAACCTCTGCCAAATACATATGCGGACAACAATACAGATTTCCATACCAGATCGGTCGAGGCCCGGGTTAACAACGACCGCCACCAGTACTGTTAGCCACCAGGATGCTGCCAGAAATTAGGCTACTGTTGGCCAAAGGAGGAGAAGGAGAAGAAGAGGGGGAAGGCATGCCTGAAAGCAGAAAGAGAGGAGGAAGGTTAGGAGTGTAGTAGTGAGGGTAGGAACTTTGAATGTCGGCAGTATGACTGGTATATGAAGAGAGCTCGCTGACATGATGGAGAGAAGGAAGGTTGATATTTTGTGTGTGCAAGAGACCAGATGGAAGGGGAGTAAGGCCAGGTGTATAGGAGATGGGTTCAAATTGTTCTATCATGGTGTGAATGGGAGGAGAAATGGGGTAGGGGCTATCTTGAAGGAACAGTATGCCAAGAGTGTTTTGGAGGTGAAAAGAGCATTTGATAGAGTGATGTTTATAAAGCTGTAAATTGATGGTGAAATGATGAATGTTGTTAGTGCATATACTCTGCAAGTTGGGTGTGCGATGGATGAGAAAGAAAAATGTTGGAGTGAGTTGGATGAAGTGGTGGTGAATGTACCCAAGGGTGAGAGACTGGTGATATGAGCGGATTTCAATGGGCATGTTGGTGAAGGGAACAGAGGGAATGAGGAAGTGATGGGCAGGTATGGTGTTAAGGAGAGGAATGCAGAAGATCAGATGGTAGTGGATTTTGCGAAAAGGATTGACATGGCTGTGGTGAATACATATTTTAAGAAGAGGGAGGAGCATAGGGTGATGTGCAAGAGTGGAGGAAGATGCACACAGGTGGATTATATCCTATGCAGGAGGGCCAGTCTGAAGGAGATTGGAAACTGTAAAGTGGTGACAGGGGATAGTGTAGTTAGGCAGCATAGAATGGTGGTCTGTAGGATGATGTTGGTGATCAAGAAGTGGAGGACCAGTGTGAAAGAAGTGCCAAGGATCAAATGGTGGAAGTTAAAAAAGGGTGATTATGAACTGGAGTTCAGGGAAGAGTTAAAACAGGCACTTGGGGGCAGTGAAGAGTTACCAAATAGCTGGATAACTACAGCAGAAATGGTAAGGGAGACAGCTAGAAAGGTGTTTTGTGTGACATCTGGAGAGAGGAAGGAGTACAAGGAAACCTGGTGGTGGAATGAGGAAGTGCAGGAGAGTATACATAGGAAGAGGCTGGCGAAGAAGAAGTGGGATTGTCAGAGAGATGAAGAAGGTAGACAGGAGTATAAGGAGATGAGGATCATGGTGAAGAGAGAGGTGGTGTAGGTTAAGGATAAGGCATATGGAGAGTTGTTTGAAAGGTTGAACACTAAAGAGGGAGAAAAGGACCTGTACCAATTGGCTAGACAGAGGGATGAGCTGGGAAAGATGTGCAGCAGGTAAGAGTGATAAAGGATAGTGAGGGAAACATACTCACAAGCAAGGAGAGTGTATTGAGCAGATGGAAAGAGTGCTTTGAGGGGCTGATGAATGAAGAGAATGAGAGAGAGAGAAGGTTGGATGATGTGGAGATAGTGAATCAGGAAGTGAAACAGATTAGCAAGGAGGAAGTACAGACAGCTATGAGGAGAATGAAGAATAGAATGGCTGTTGGTCCAGATGACATACCAGTGGAAGCATGGAGGTGCTTAGGAGAAATGGCAGTGGAGTTCTTAACCAGATTCTTTAATGAAATCTTAGCAAGTCAGAGGATGCCTGAGGAGTGGACAAAAAGTGTTTTGGTACCTATTTTTAAGAATAAGGGTGATGTGCAGAGTTGTAGTAACTACAGAGGGATAAAACTAATCAGTCACAGCTTGAAGTTATTGGAAAGAGTAGTGGAAGCTAGGTTAAGAAGGGAGGTGATGATTAGCCATCAGCAGTATGGTTTCATTCCGGGAAAGGGCACTAAAGATGCTATGTTTCCTCTGAGACTGTTGATGAAGAAATATAGGGAAGGTCAGAAGGAGTTGCATTGTGTCTTTGTAGACTTGGAGAAAGCATATGATATGGTGCCTAGAGAGGAGTTGTGGTATTGTATGAGGAAGACAGGAGTGGCAGAGAAGTATATAAGAGTGGTACAGGATATGTACGAGGGTAGTGTGACAGTGGTGAAGTCTGTAGTGGGAGTGACAGATCCGTTTAAGGTGGAGGTGGGATTACACCAAGGATCAGCTCTGAGCCCTTTCTTATTTGCAATGGTTATGGACAGGTTGACAGACGAGATCAGGCAGAAGGCACCATGGACTATGATGTTTGCAGATGACATTGTGATCTGTAGTGAGAGTAGGGATCAGGTTGAGGACACCCTAGAAAAGTGGAGATATGCTCTAGAGAGGAGAGGAATGAAGGTCAGCAGGACTAAGGCAGAATATGTGTGTGTGAATGAGAGGGAGGATAGAGGAATGGTGAGGATACAAGGAGTAGAGTCGGTGAAGGTGGATGAGTTTAAGTACTTGGGATCAACAGTTCAGAGTAATGGTGAGTGTGGAAGAGAGGTGAAGAAGAGAGTACAGGCAGGGTGGAATGGGTGGAGGAGAGTGTCAGGAGTGATTTGTGACAGATGGGTACCAGTAAGAGTGAAAGGGAAGGTCTACAAGAGGGTAGTGAGACCAGCTATTTTGCATGGATTGGAGACAGTGGCAATGACAAAAAGGCAGGAGTCAGAGTTGGAAATGACAGAGTTAAAGATGTTAAGATTTGCACTGGGTGTGACAAGGATAGACAGGATTAGGAATCAGTATCTTAGAGGGTCAGCTCAGGTTGGACGGTTTGGAGACAAAGTCAGAGAGGCAAGATTGCATTGGTTTGGACATTTGCTGAGGAGGGATGATGGGTATATTGGGAAAAGGATGCTAAGGATGGAGATGCCAGGTAAGAGGAAAAGTGAAAGGCCTAAGATAAGATTTATGGACTTGGTGAGAGAGGACATGCAGGTGGTTGGTGTGACTGAGCAATATGCAGAGGATAGGAAGAAATGGAAACAAATGATCCGCTGTGCCGACCCCTAATGGGAACAGCTGAAAGAGAAGAAGCTTCTATGGTAAATATAGCATAAATTACAGCTGTGAATCAAGTGTGTGTGTGTGTGTGTGTGTGTGTGTGTGTGTGTGTGTGTGTGTATGTGTGTGTATGTGTGTAGCACATGTATTAAACATAATGAATATCACTGCCCATAGTACATGTAGATCAAGGTTTAAGTCCCACATCTATCTTTTACTGATAAAAAGTAATAAATACTTTTTACAATAATAAGCCATATTAGACTCTGTTACTCTCATTTGTGTGTTACTCACCTCCATGCAAATGCAGTGTAATGGACCAGACAACAAGAAGACATTGTCTGTTTCAAAAAGGATACCATATTGTATCTTTTTACTTCCATCGTGCAAACATGGTAAGTGATGTTGAGCAATGGTCAACAAGCTTCCGCAACACCTGCAGTTCCAGAACACCTGCTGACACCAAGGAGACCCATGTTAATTCCAAAACAGATACATTGTATCGTGTGGTTTGCCACCGCACAAACATGCTAAGTGGCATTGCATGACTTGAGCAAACTTCCTCAGTACTTGCATATTCAGAACACCTG
Organism: Protopterus annectens; assembly: GCF_019279795.1. NCBI lineage: Eukaryota > Metazoa > Chordata > Ceratodontiformes > Protopteridae > Protopterus > Protopterus annectens. The sequence continues at coordinate 1,657,028,759 of NC_056743.1, forward strand.
CAGACACTAAGCAGACATTTGTCAGTTTCGAAACAGATAAATTATATCGTGTGGTTTGCCACTGCACAAACCGCTAAGCAGTGCTGAGCAGTGGTCAGCAGACATACATAATAATGAATGTGAAAATATACACCTGCTGCCTAGTTGTTCCTGTGGCAGCAGGTGCAACTTAAGGGCTTCCACTTTATGTTTTATAAAAATAAACTTTAGAAAAATAATTGCAATAACTGTCTACAGCAGGTGCATTAAGTATACACAGGATATCAGATATATTACATGCGTAACTCTGGGTATTAGTAGAATTATGATTCTACAATTAAGTATTTATTTTCTGAAGTTTCATGTCACACACATAGATGGTTAAACTTTCAGCTCTTTAATATATATCTCTAACTAATGAGCAGGTCTAACAAACAAGGTCTCATTTGCAATGAACACTCTGTACAGTAATGACTGCAACAAATACACTTGTAGCTCAGCCTTTTCCGCGGGAACTGGTATACGTTAATGCTCACAATACAGGTGAGCCAGGTTTTAATCAAGCACATTCCTAATTTTATTAATACTCGTCCACTCAATTATAAAAAATAAAGAAAAATGTAAACATAATTATAAATGACAGTACGTACAGCACTGGAGCTCATATGAAATATATATGTGACTGAGGGTATACTGACAATTATGTTTATGTAATTAAAATAATCTTTTCTGCCCTTGGATGAAATTCCTACTTCACTGATAGTCATATACACATGAATGTTGTAAACCAGGACCTTGTCAGTCATACACATACATGGTTAAGAACTCCCTCAGTCATGTCCATATATAAATAACGAGCATGTCTGACAAGCACTTTTTTTGAGGCAAGGATGAAAAAAAACTGGTTTAAACAATATGTTTTATCTATCTTATATAGATTTGAATACTGCATTGCAAAAATTACTTTTATCAGTGTGTGAAGACATCAAAAATATGTCAGGTCATAAAATGTATGCACCCAATACATGTCTGCAAAGCTAAAGCACCTAACAGGTACAGCAGCAACCAGCTCATAAACTAATGGCAACTGCGACAATATCCTTCATATTTCATATGATGCCTTTTTCTCTTTTTGGCACTGTTGCTCTCCACTTAACATTGTGCAAATACAGTTAGCATGGTTGTTTGGGTTTGGGCGTTAGTTATAAAATGCGATATCTCAAATTGGTGGGAAAACACTCTCATTGTTGCTGTTTGATCTGTACAGACATGGCAGGAGCTAATAGGGAAGACTGCCAATTTAGGGCTCATGAATGGGGTGTAGAGGAGTCCAGAATATTCACTGGAATCCTTCTAAAGTGCAACAGCCATAGACTGCTACGGGGGGACAGTACTGGGTCTCAGTGCAAATCAGAGGCTTGGAATAGTCTAGACAAGACTGTCTCCAGTGTGACTGGCATTCAGAGCTCTGGAGAGCAATGCAGGCACCACTATAATGACTTGAAAAGTCGCAAGCAGGAACAACTCAGCCAGGGCTGGATGAGTTCAGGACTGCTGATATCTCACAGTTGTCTAGGTATACAGATAAAGATACTTTAAATTAGATAGAAAATTGGCTATAGCCAAGACTGGTATGCATAACGGTCTTCACTTTGTCTCACCTTTTTTCTGTTACAGCCACAAACGAGATAGCAGTGAACAGCGATGCTCATGCTGAGTGTTTGGAAAGTCTGAGAAGCAAGGGGTATACAGCACAAAAGAATATTAGTTTATCTGAAGTATTGCTCTTGTATACACTATTAGAAAATTAAGCATGCATATCTTAACTGTAAAATCAAGCATGCATCTTTCAGTCTGTAGCTCAAGCCAACTGTAGAAATCAATTGTACTAGTGTATTTAGATGCTGTGGGTTCAAATCCCACCGGTAGCAAAAATATCATAAATAATTTAAAAATATTACATAGAATTTCAACAAAATTGGCATACATGCAATGTTGCTAACTTAATCTGTATTATTTGATCAAGTGTATATGCAATATATGCATATGGTAAGGATTATTTGAAGTAATCATTAGCCATAGTTTGTAGTTCTTCTTCTTCTTCTTTCGGCTTTTCCTGGTTAGGGGTTGTCAGAGCGGATCACTTGTTCGCTCATGATTGGCAGTGGAGTTTTATGGTGTTGAGTTGCCAGCCCGGCGCCCAACCTTCCACAGAAGGTACACACACTCATACCTAGGGCCAATTTAGTGTCCAATCCACCTACAGCATGTCTTTGGGATATGGGTTGAAACTGGAGCACCTGGAGGAAACCCACGCAACCACAGGGAGGACATGCAGACTCCGCACAGAAGGCACCCCAGCTGAGGATCAAACCAGAGAACCTCTTGCTGTGAGGCGACAACGGCAACCGCTGCTCCACTGTGGCCACGCCCATAGTTTGTAGTTATTAAAAAGTATAATTAATGTAAAAATAAAATTATTATTTATATCATGCTACTTTATTGTATGTCACATATGATAGTAATAATCATCTTCCTTTTTGTCTCTTACCCACCCCTTATCTCTCTTTATTTATATATGTGTGGTTGCAATGTTCAGATGTCATCAATTTCTGACAAAGCACAAAATGATTCACAGCGCAGGAAGGTAGGCCAACTAGTGCAGCTCAACCTGCCTCATCCAAGGCCTGCTGCACTTATGCCTAGCAGATCTGGGACCCAATCTGGCAGTACTGCCTCTGCAATCCCTGCATTACCTGAAAACTCCACATCAGGTAGCATTACCCTGGCAGCTGGTACAGTGGTAGTCTCCAGGAGTACTTGCAGAGGTGGTGATTTTGTCATCTGCCAGGAGGGTCTATATTATAAAAGGGAATGCTTAAAATAGTGAACGCTGTATAATCGACCCTTAAAAATCGAAATGGCAAAATGCCAAACACATAGAACATAAACACATAGAACAGTGATCCCCCCCCCCCCCGCAGGAAAAAAAAATGATGCTCTGTAAAAAAAACAAAACAAACAAAAATAACCCCACAAAATAAACTGGGAGGGGGTTTCCCCCCACACACCCAGATCATTAAAATCCATGTAAAAACACAACCATAGGGAAGGCACTTTTTAATGACTGAACACATATTTACAGTGAGTCATGTGTTACCTAGACCCATGCACTTGAAACTTGGTATGTCAGTACTAGTTACACCAGAAATGTGGAAAAACAACAAAAAGTCCTGATAAAACTCCATAGATTTATTACAGATAGTTTAGCGCTTTTGTCCCCAACTGGGACTTCTGCAGAGCTTGGGTCCAGTGTTGGGAGGTTTACTATATTATTACTGATCATTTCCATGATAATCATTTCCATGGATTTGCATATGAGACTAGTGAGTGGGAGTGTGGTAAGAATTTGTGTATGATAGTTGATGTGGAAGTTCTAACCAATTTAGGTTTTTCAGTGCTATATAGTGGTATGTTTTGAAAGTTGTATGTGCTTCAAATTTAACAACTGTGTTATAGCATTGTTCAAAATTACACTTTTCTGAAGCCTGGAGGTTAGTAAGGATGGGGGCACTATAAAGAAGAGTGGGGAGGAGTCAAGCGTAGTTTTAGTTGCGTCAGTAAGAAAGTTTTTAGCTCAGTAAAGGATCCCTAGTTTTAATGATTTTTTTTCTTATGCAATTTTGTATATGCAAGTCAAATGTAAGATTATTAGCCTCAATCACCCCTAATATTGTGTTATGAGAAGTGACTTCAATGGTCATATTATCAAGTTAATTTCACTGCAGTGGCAGAACTATGTACTTTTACTAGATTTGTGTCTTAAACATTTATTACTGCATTTTTGCCACAGTGTTGCTGGTAAATTCCTGCATAGTCTGGTGCCCTAAACTAAAGCAGAAGTTCAATAGTGAGAGAGTTGTCTCTGCACCAGTTTGTGCTTCAGTGCTTTTTATATTCTGCTTATCATTTACCTGCTTTCATTCTGTGTCTGCTCACTAACAGCTTAGGATTAAATTTACAAAAGAGCTCCATCTATCAGTGACATGAGAAATACTTTTAATCTTGCGAAAAGTTATATTGTTATACTGAGGCAAGTAAAAGATATGATTGCAATGCTCTTAGAAGACTTTAAGGTGGATGGCAATATAAATATTTGAAAAGCATCATGGTATTAGCTCAAGGGTCTAAAATTTAACCATTGACTAAGTTCACTGACCATAAGTTAAAGGGGTGTATGGCTAGATTTCCTCACATTTTATGAGAGTGATGTGTGTTTATTATTCTGATGAAGTCTATTATATTTTTCACGAAAGTGCTTAATAAAGCCTTTTTTTCTGCGTGTATGTTCCAAGTCATGTACATTTTATGTGGATTAATTAACATTAAGCATCGCATTGGTGTTAAAATAACATCAAGTAACACCTGCAGTAAATACAACATGTATTTTCTGCAACATAAGCGTTCTCACCCATTGCCCTGGCTAACAAAGAAATTTAACTCAGACCAGACTTTCTTGACAATAAAATACTGCTCCCCACAAAGGATTTAACATATCTGGATAAGATATGAATCTGGGTATTTCTGTTTATAGTTCATTGTGCTAGTTGTTGCTCTGTTTCCTGTCATTCATTGATGATGTTAGAGTCATCTTCTATTCTGATCAGCCTGCAGTTTTATTTTGCTATACTTCAGCAATAATCCATGACTGAGTGGGAATTGTGCTCGGTTTACACACAAAAGAAGAAATTATGTTTGCTGTAGCTTTTGTTTTGAGTAGCAACATCCTTTCAGAATTGTGCTTTTTCTTTTCTTCTCCTTTTATATTTTTATCGTTTGCTGGCAGGACTTTTCCTCAGATCCATAGCTAGGTCAATTGGCACTCTGGGCAATAACCAGAATCCTACCCACCCACCCAATCTGAAGTTCAAGACATAAAAAGGTTATTTTGGTATCTGTAGCATAGGTTCATAAGAGGTAACTAGGCTACACACCTAGCTATGTTAATAACAAGTATCTCCATTTGCTCTTTTTGGGTAGTTCACAGAACAAATTCAGACACACTGACGTCCCGCTCACCAGACTGAGTAAGGAGAAGGTCACAGTAAGCTGCCTGTTGGGCGCTAGAATCCGCCACATAACACAAGCACTCAGGTCTCTCAAAAGCAGGTACAAGTACGACTCAGTCATTGTCCACGCTGGTGTCAACGACCTGAGACGTACCTCCTTGACGTACCTCCTGACTACATGAAAAGAGACATTGAGGAGCTCTCTGATTATGTAGCCCAGGCAGGTATGACCCTGACCTTGAGCAGTATCCTACCTTCACCTAGAATGATGCCACAATGCCACAGTGATAAGATGATCAGCTTTAATAATTGGCTTAAATTCTGGTGTCATTCAAAGGGGATCAATGTCTGTCTGCCTGGGATGACATGCTGGACAAGCCACGCTGCTTCGCAGGGGGGGGACTTGCACTGTCACCCTAGGCTTCCTTCGGATATTGGCAAAGGCTCTGCCACCCCCCAGTGCCACCCCATAGTGCCTTTTTAGGCAAGGCTCAAATTCTAAACCTACCACACCCTAGAACAAAAGTAAACCTACCACCCTAGAACACAAAAAAAAAAAAAGCTAAGGGTAATGCTGCTCAATGCCAGAAGTCTCAATCTCAAGATGCACGCACTTTCGGCACGCACTGAGGGGCCCTTCTCAGTATGGAGAACATCGATGTCTGTGCTGTGACAGAAACCTGGTTCAAGGCTCCTGAGAGCACCCCAGCACTAGCTGGTTTCACCTCATATCATCATGCCCGGCCCCAAAATCCGGACAACACCAAGAAAGGAAGGGGGTGTCCATATTCATAAAGGACACCCACACCTCAAGGTTGGTGGCAGCATACGATGCATCGGAGACCATCCAGGTGCAATTAACCATAGGCAAGACTGCTCTGCAATTTGTAGCATGTTACAGGCCACCCTCTCAAACTCAGGAACCTCATGGCCTTCCTTAAAACAATGGAGGGATAAATGTATCTCCAAACACCATCATACTAGGTGACTTCAACTACCCTAATATAGATTGGGAACACTACTCAAGCCCAAACACTCTAGCCCAAAGGTTCCTGGAGTTCATAAACTCAAATGCCATGGAACAACTAGTCACCATCCCCACAAGAGGAAAAAACATGACTGATCTCATCATCCTTAACATGGGATCACAATGTCCAACATAAGTATACCCTACCCTCACTGGTGAGATCAGATCATAAACTAATCTCGCTGGGTCTTCATATCCCCCCCACCAGAATAAAAAAAAACAGTGAAGTGAAAAACTTCTCAAAAACACTTCTCACTAACTAATCTCGCTGGAGGTCTTCTTCATCCCCCCCCCAAATAAAAAGACCACAGTGAAAAACTTCTCAAAAGCCTACTTCACACTTCTAAAAACTAGTGTGGTCTCCTTTAAGGCCCCTGAGCCAGTGGTAAACATTACTCAAACCGTTGAATCACTTACAAATGCCTTCTACCAGCACCTACAGGACTGCATGGATCAGGCAATCCCAAACAAAACTAAGACTCTTTGTACCAAAGGCAAGCGTCCAGTCTGGTGGACCCCAGTCATAAACAAGCTCTACAACAAAAGGAGGAAGCTACTACAAGATAGAGCAAAATCCTTGAAAGGTAAGACATCTTTGAAAGGTAAGACACATTTGATCATTATAAGTAAAAAACTAAGAGCTCTCATAAAATCATCCAAGGCAAATTTTGAGAGAAAAATCACCAAGGACTCAAAAGACAATCATAAGGCCTTCTTTAGCTATGTTAGAAACCTAGGAGGAAACTCCCAGATATGCTCAGAATTAGTTCAAAATGATGTGAAGATTACTGAACCTACACATTGCCAACATACTGGCTGACAGGTTCAGTGCAAACTTCTCCCCCCCCCCCAGGAGAGATATCTATATACCAGAGGATTGTAGCCCCAACATCTCATCTCCACCAGGTGAACTGCTCTCTCTCCAAAAAAAACACAGCATCCATGGACCCATGGTGTCCCTGGCTGTGTGTGTGCTGAACTCAATGAATGATGAATTAAACCTTCAGTTAGGACAGCTGTTTAATCTTAGCCTCACCTCAGGATACGTACCCAGGGTGGTGGGTGTGACTGTGTGGTCCCACCACTTCACAAGGGTGCCTCCCGACCCTCCTGAAAATTCCAGCCCCCATTAGCTTGACAAGCCTTATCTGCAAAGCCATGGAGAGATCATAAATGGAACTCATAAATATAAGACATAGGGAACTTGCAGACTTTGGATCCAACCCAGTTTGGCTTTGTCAAGGCAGATCATGCCTTTTTAAACTTGGTTGTTTGGCTTTGTCAAAAGAGCAGATATGCCTTAAACTTGGTTGACCTTTTCGAGGCAGTCACCAAGGCCATTGATGAGGAAAGGCAGTCCATACAGCCTACCTTGACCTGGCAAAGGCCTTTGACACAATACCCACTCAGGGTATCATCGAAAAACTCATCAAGCTTGAATGTAAACCACATCACAAGATGGGTTGCAAACTGGCTAAGGTGACAGAGGTCACAGGAGTTGCTGGAGCTGAGCCATGTCCAGACTTCCCACAAGTGGTGTCCTTGTCCCACCAGTCCTCTCAGTCCTTTTTTTTTGTTTTTCATCTACTTTTCTGAGCAAACAGCAAGGGCAACAGTTTTGGCTGACAAAGTGATTTACATGACTAGAAACTTAAAAACTGTCTGACACAGATCAACACATCTGGATGGCCTGATCCTTCAGGGCCTCTAAGAAGTGCCAGAGCCATGGCCTAAGCCCATGGCCTAAAAGTAAAAATGCCACAAAAAACATAAATATACCCACAGAAAACTACCAGGTACCTACCCTATAGGTGCAAAGAAGTCATCACAAGAAGAGTCATCAAGGAATTAGGGAGGGACTTGACACTGTATGACACTTTTAGGAACATTTACACTTGCTCACCCTAAGATGAAGGGATTCCTTGCATCCCTGATCATGGGTCTATTCACCCTGTACTCATCTCTCCCATTACTCATTGAACTCATTACTCCCCATAGACCTATGATTCTGTTTGACACCCCACAGTAGTGATACTGGCCGTCTCTCAGAAAAGCTGGAAAAAGAAAAAAAAAAGGCAAAAAGATAAAGGGTCTCAAAAGAATTCCAGCCTTGCCCCAGCTCATACCGCTTTGCTCAGACCCTCAGCTCATACCGCTTGCTCATAGGTGACCTGTGAAACCTGATGATGACATATAAGGCCATGTCAATTTGATGAGAAATCCTAACCTTCACAAAGAGAAAGAAACTGAACTCAGAGACGGGCAAGAGACTGCTGGAGGACAGATTCATCACCCAGAGAACAAATGCTGTGGAGAGAGATCCCTGCTGTGAGAGCTGACTATGTGTGGAACAAAAAATCCCCATCTTGACCAGCAGAGCAGGAGGCCTTCAGTGTTCGGCCAGCCAGTGAATGGATGGGGGATAGGCACATAGCCACAGGATTACTTAGGCAGTTTTATTCAAACTAAAGGGGGCAAGCAAATAATAAATATAGTTTTATTCATAGTAAAGGGCAAGCCAGCCAAATATGAACGGGCAGGCTACTATTAATGATGCCTCTTGGATAGCTTGGGCAACCTATGAACCTATAAGAGCAGGTTTGTGATTAATAATGGTTACCCCTGAGGGACATGGGTGCCACCACAGAGGCACTTTTGCAGTCTCCTATCTAATTAGCTGGGTTGCATTTGAATAAGATCAGTGAGAATCTATGTTTTACATGAATAGCAAGTCTATTCCAGAGAAGAGTCAGTCTCTGGGAGACATATATGTCACAAGCTAGATTTAAATCTCTAGAGTTAGTGACTCTTGTGCCATTTGACTTGAGGATGTGCAGCATTTCCATTAGGGTAAGGTTTGAGATTGCTCTATAGCTCAGGCACAAGTCACCTCTCAGCAGCCTATAAAAAAAAGAATAAAGTGACAGGTCTTTCAGCCTGCCCATGTAAGTCATGGTTTGAAGTGACTGTATTTTCTTAGTGAGAAAACTCTGATCTCTCCAGCTGCTGTAGGTGTGTGGTGAGGTACATGCAAAAGGATGCATTTTACTCAATTAGTAGTCTTATGAGGGTCATGTACATTGGAGTTATAACATCCCTTGACATGGATGCCATGCCCTTGCTTATGAAGTGCGCAACAAGGCTTTTCTTACCACTGTGGAAACTTGGTGCTCAAAGTTCAGATTGCTATCAACCTGTGTTCCCAAGTCTTACACCATGGGGTTGGAATTCAGGGTAGTGCTGTCAATATTGTAATTTGAAGGGAATTCTGTTTTGCCAAAGGGAGTAATAATGCATTTTTTTGCATTTAGTTTTAGATTATGGCTTTTGCGCCAATCATTTGTTTGTGTTAGCCCTTCTTGTAATATGTTGACATTACTGGGGGGGGTGGTGGTGCAATGATTGCTCCTAGTTTGCAATAATCAGTAAACTCAGTGAGTCAAAGGCCATCTTCTTTGGCCTGGACCTCTGAGAAATAAAAGCCAAACAGTAAGGGGCCCAGCACAAACCCTGTGGTGCTTCACTGGTGACGGGTCTACTGCTGGTGGTGGAGTCACCAATTTTGACAGAGTATGTTCTACCAACAAGACAATTGGCAACCTAAATAGTAACATAAGGGTTAATCCCTATCTGGAAGAGGTTCTCAATGATGCCAAAGTGGGGAATTGTGTTGAAAGCCTTGGTAAGGACGAGATAGGCAGTGTGCACTGTCTTACCTTCAACTATTACTTTGGTGACTTTCTCAAAGAAGTCTGCCAGGTTTAATAAGCATGATCTACCCTTAATGAAGCCAAACTGGGTTGGGTTCAGTGTTTAGAGGTCACCTATGTCCTTGTTGTTAAGTTCCATGCTATTTTTTTCCATGACCTTGCAGATAAGGCTGTTTAGACTCGTAGGTCTGTAGTTCCCAGGGTCAGTTGATGGCTCCCCTTTGAGCAGCGCCATTACCGTTGCTGTTCTCCATTCTGTAGGGACATAGCCAGTTCTCACGTTATGATTAAAGTGATTGTCAACTTCGTCAGCTAAGTCTAGTTTTAGATTATTTAGTAAACAGCCTGGAATATTATCTGGTCCCACTGAGGCCGTGTTTTTGGCCTTGGAGAGTTCAACCTTCTTGTGACAGTTGCAACGTACAAATAGACTACACACAGTTAAGTATACTAATTAAAGCATCCACAATATCATCTGCAGCTGTGCTTAAATGAATGCTATTGCTATACTCAATCCTGACTGGCAACTCATATGAGATGCCAACCACACTCATCTAACAGCTTGCACATAGTGCAGGTGCCCTCTTTACCCTTCTCTATTTATATCCTACTTTTTCTCCATCTGGAATGCTCAACTTGCTAAGGGAACTCTGATTGCTCTGTCTGATCGTTATGTAAATTTTGAACATAAATGACAATTTATTGCATAAAAAGCATTTGGTTACTGTGGAACATGCAAAACTCTAGATATTGTACCTATTATGGTGCCATCTTCAGGAACAGCCATATTGAGATATTGAAACACCTGCCTCTGTAGTTGAGGTTTTCAAAGACATAGTGCCCATTTTCCCCTTGTTAAGAAATATACTTCCCTTTTATGTGTTTACACTGCACTCTTTCACTGTTTATCTGAATAAGTAGCAAAGAGGATATTCATCATTAGCTCTGTGAGTCACTGACCTATTTAAATAATACTGTTCTGATCATTTATATTTCATCATTAATTGTAATTTTTATTTCTGGACATATATGCGACTTATATCACTTTAATGCTTGTCAATTCTTTGCTTTATATAGATTTGATCAAGCATAGAAGGTGGCAGCAGAGCATTCTGACTTGCCTACTGGCGTTACAATAATAAAGTTGTCAGTCATACAGATATAATTATGTTGCCCTGCTAATTCCTGTCCATTGGGCTTAGAGTGCATTGTACTGTTTCATCGCTCCAAGTACATAACTTCTGCACATAATCCTTACACTGACACTGGTTGATTATAACCATACATGATACAGCTATCTAAAATATTAAATGTCGATATTATAACCAAATTCGATTTTCTTTCTTTTCTTTTTTTTTTTTTTTTTTTTTTTTTTTTTAATAAAGTTGTCACATAAAATAGGGGGGTAATTAGACCATTATATTTCATCACATTGGTATCCTATCAGATTTTCATTTCAGCCTGTCCTCACTAGCAAATGCAGCAATTTTTAATAACACTAAGCATTAGCAACAAAATGCAAGCAGTCACTTATATTCATGTCTGATCCATACTCAGAGGGTCAATTTCAGGACACAGCTTTCCATACAGTGTATTACATTTGCTTTAGACATACTTCAAAACTGTATATTAAGGCAACTGCTAGAGGGTAAAACAAGAAGTGAATGACGACATGCTTCTTAAGAAAATGTTGAGTAGCACCAGCGGAGACTGCAGCTCGAAGCCGAGTCGAGTCGCCTGTAGTTGAGTCATGCTGTGGATTGAGCACTACAGATGACAGCCAGCTGAGTCCTTCAGAGGAAGGCCTGAAAGAAAAGGAGACAGGAAGAAAAATGACACAGTCCACCTACTGAAAAGGAGTGCTGACGAGCTACAGAGGGTTGCCTCCAGGTCATAGCACTGAAACAAAAGAGGCACAGAATATTCTGTGTGCTTTGGTTTAGAGTATTGATGTGTTTGAAAGCCTGAAGCATATAGACAGCTTCCAGATGCAACACACGTGCTGCATAACATACGGGACTTCCAAAGAATATAATGTGTGAAGAGTTTAAGGAGCCATTTCTGGAAAAATACAAAGGGAAATGTTTCTACACTTAATTTTTTACATAGGTCTTTAGGACATATTTTCTCTTTGATTTCTTTTGAAATTCAACTTTTCACTTTTCAAACAGTGGGCTAAAACTGTCTTAATC